>NW_027102551.1:0-165013 GCF_035609145.1 Eleutherodactylus coqui | reverse complement strand
TGTACACAACCCTGGTCAACCTCTTAAAGGACATAATTCCCTAAATTTGTCACCTCTTCAAGGGTTTGTCCACTTCTAGGGTCTGCCTCTTAAAGGGCCAGTCCGCAAAACATGTCACATGTTCAAGTGGCTTTCCACTTCATAAGCCACATTGACATTTCCAAAGGTCTGTCCATTCCCAGGGTTGTCTCTTAGAAGGCCACCCACACACAATAATGCATCTTTAAGGACTGTCCACTTCCATGGTCATCCTCTTCATAGGCCAGTCACCTTAAAGTATTGCCAATTTTAAAGGTCTGTAAGCTTCCCAGGTCCACCTCTTAAAGGGCCAGTACACTTAAAATGCTGTTGTTTCAAGGGTTTGTACACAACCCTGGTCAACCTCTTAAAGGACATAATTCCCTAAATTTGTCACCTCTTCAAGGGTTTGTCCACTTCTAGGGTCTGCCTCTTAAAGGGCCAGTCCGCAAAACATGTCACATGTTCAAGTGGCTTTCCACTTCATAAGCCACATTGACATTTCCAAAGGTCTGTCCATTCCCAGGGTTGTCTCTTAGAAGGCCACCCACACACAATAATGCATCTTTAAGGACTGTCCACTTCCATGGTCATCCTCTTCATAGGCCAGTCACCTTAAAGTATTGCCAATTTTAAAGGTCCGTAAGCTTCCCAGGTCCACCTCTTAAAGGGCCAGTACACTTAAAATGCTGTTGTTTTGAGGGTTTGTACACAACCCTGGTCAACCTCTTAAAGGACATAATTCCCTAAATTTGTCACCTCTTCAAGGGTTTGTCCACTTCTAGGGTCTGCCTCTTAAAGGGCCAGTCCGCAAAACATGTCACATGTTCAAGTGGCTTTCCACTTCATAAGCCACATTGACATTTCCAAAGGTCTGTCCATTTCCAGGGTTGTCTCTTAGAAGGCCACACACACACAATAATGCATCTTTAAGGACTGTCCACTTCCATGGTCATCCTCTTCATAGGCCAGTCACCTTAAAGTATTGCCAATTTTAAAGGTCCGTAAGCTTCCCAGGTCCACCTCTTAAAGGGCCAGTACACTTAAAATGCTGTTGTTTTGAGGGTTTGTACACAACCCTGGTCAACCTCTTAAAGGACATAATTCCCTAAATTTGTCACCTCTTCAAGGGTTTGTCCACTTCTAGGGTCTGCCTCTTAAAGGGCCAGTCCGCAAAACATGTCACATGTTCAAGTGGCTTTCCACTTCATAAGCCACATTGACATTTCCAAAGGTCTGTCCATTCCCAGGGTTGTCTCTTAGAAGGCCACCCACACACAATAATGCATCTTTAAGGACTGTCCACTTCCATGGTCATCCTCTTCATAGGCCAGTCACCTTAAAGTATTGCCAATTTTAAAGGTCTGTAAGCTTCCCAGGTCCACCTCTTAAAGGGCCAGTACACTTAAAATGCTGTTGTTTCAAGGGTTTGTACACAACCCTGGTCAACCTCTTAAAGGACATAATTCCCTAAATTTGTCACCTCTTCAAGGGTTTGTCCACTTCTAGGGTCTGCCTCTTAAAGGGCCAGTCCGCAAAACATGTCACATGTTCAAGTGGCTTTCCACTTCATAAGCCACATTGACATTTCCAAAGGTCTGTCCATTCCCAGGGTTGTCTATTAGAAGGCCACCCACACACAATAATGCATCTTTAAGGACTGTCCACTTCCATGGTCATCCTCTTCATAGGCCAGTCACCTTAAAGTATTGCCAATTTTAAAGGTCCGTAAGCTTCCCAGGTCCACCTCTTAAAGGGCCAGTACACTTAAAATGCTGTTGTTTTGAGGGTTTGTACACAACCCTGGTCAACCTCTTAAAGGACATAATTCCCTAAATTTGTCACCTCTTCAAGGGTTTGTCCACTTCTAGGGTCTGCCTCTTAAAGGGCCAGTCCGCAAAACATGTCACATGTTCAAGTGGCTTTCCACTTCATAAGCCACATTGACATTTCCAAAGGTCTGTCCATTTCCAGGGTTGTCTCTTAGAAGGCCACACACACACAATAATGCATCTTTAAGGACTGTCCACTTCCATGGTCATCCTCTTCATAGGCCAGTCACCTTAAAGTATTGCCAATTTTAAAGGTCCGTAAGCTTCCCAGGTCCACCTCTTAAAGGGCCAGTACACTTAAAATACTGTTGTTTCAAGGGTTTGTACACAACCCTGGTCAACCTCTTAAAGGACATAATTCCCTAAATTTGTCACCTCTTCAAGGGTTTGTCCATATCTAGGGTCTGCCTCTTAAAGGGCCAGTCATCAAAACATGTCACATGTTCAAGTGGCTTTCCACTTCATAAGCCACATTGACATTTCCAAAGGTCTGTCCATTCCCAGGGTTGTCTCTTAGAAGGCCACCCACACACAATAATGCATCTTTAAGGACTGTCCACTTCCATGGTCATCCTCTTCATAGGCCAGTCACCTTAAAGTATTGCCAATTTTAAAGGTCCGTAAGCTTCCCAGGTCCACCTCTTAAAGGGCCAGTACACTTAAAATGCTGTTGTTTTGAGGGTTTGTACACAACCCTGGTCAACCTCTTAAAGGACATAATTCCCTAAATTTGTCACCTCTTCAAGGGTTTGTCCACTTCTAGGGTCTACCTCTTAAAGGGCCAGTCCGCAAAACATGTCACATGTTCAAGTGGCTTTCCACTTCATAAGCCACATTGACATTTCCAAAGGTCTGTCCATTCCCAGGGTTGTCTCTTAGAAGGCCACCCACACACAATAATGCATCTTTAAGGACTGTCCACTTCCATGGTCATCCTCTTCATAGGCCAGTCACCTTAAAGTATTGCCAATTTTAAAGGTCCGTAAGCTTCCCAGGTCCACCTCTTAAAGGGCCAGTACACTTAAAATGCTGTTGTTTCGAGGGTTTGTACACAACCCTGGTCAACCTCTTAAAGGACATAATTCCCTAAATTTGTCACCTCTTCAAGGGTTTGTCCACTTCTAGGGTCTGCCTCTTAAAGGGCCAGTCCGCAAAACATGTCACATGTTCAAGTGGCTTTCCACTTCATAAGCCACATTGACATTTCCAAAGGTCTGTCCATTCCCAGGGTTGTCTCTTAGAAGGCCACCCACACACAATAATGCATCTTTAAGGACTGTCCACTTCCATGGTCATCCTCTTCATAGGCCAGTCACCTTAAAGTATTGCCAATTTTAAAGGTCTGTAAGCTTCCCAGGTCCACCTCTTAAAGGGCCAGTACACTTAAAATGCTGTTGTTTCAAGGGTTTGTACACAACCCTGGTCAACCTCTTAAAGGACATAATTCCCTAAATTTGTCACCTCTTCAAGGGTTTGTCCACTTCTAGGGTCTGCCTCTTAAAGGGCCAGTCATCAAAACATGTCACATGTTCAAGTGGCTTTCCACTTCATAAGCCACATTGACATTTCCAAAGGTCTGTCCATTCCCAGGGTTGTCTCTTAGAAGGCCACCCACACACAATAATGCATCTTTAAGGACTGTCCACTTCCATGGTCATCCTCTTCATAGGCCAGTCACCTTAAAGTATTGCCAATTTTAAAGGTCCGTAAGCTTCCCAGGTCCACCTCTTAAAGGGCCAGTACACTTAAAATGCTGTTGTTTTGAGGGTTTGTACACAACCCTGGTCAACCTCTTAAAGGACATAATTCCCTAAATTTGTCACCTCTTCAAGGGTTTGTCCACTTCTAGGGTCTACCTCTTAAAGGGCCAGTCCGCAAAACATGTCACATGTTCAAGTGGCTTTCCACTTCATAAGCCACATTGACATTTCCAAAGGTCTGTCCATTCCCAGGGTTGTCTCTTAGAAGGCCACCCACACACAATAATGCATCTTTAAGGACTGTCCACTTCCATGGTCATCCTCTTCATAGGCCAGTCACCTTAAAGTATTGCCAATTTTAAAGGTCTGTAAGCTTCCCAGGTCCACCTCTTAAAGGGCCAGTACACTTAAAATGCTGTTGTTTCAAGGGTTTGTACACAACCCTGGTCAACCTCTTAAAGGACATAATTCCCTAAATTTGTCACCTCTTCAAGGGTTTGTCCACTTCTAGGGTCTGCCTCTTAAAGGGCCAGTCCGCAAAACATGTCACATGTTCAAGTGGCTTTCCACTTCATAAGCCACATTGACATTTCCAAAGGTCTGTCCATTCCCAGGGTTGTCTCTTAGAAGGCCACCCACACACAATAATGCATCTTTAAGGACTGTCCACTTCCATGGTCATCCTCTTCATAGGCCAGTCACCTTAAAGTATTGCCAATTTTAAAGGTCCGTAAGCTTCCCAGGTCCACCTCTTAAAGGGCCAGTACACTTAAAATGCTGTTGTTTTGAGGGTTTGTACACAACCCTGGTCAACCTCTTAAAGGACATAATTCCCTAAATTTGTCACCTCTTCAAGGGTTTGTCCACTTCTAGGGTCTGCCTCTTAAAGGGCCAGTCCGCAAAACATGTCACATGTTCAAGTGGCTTTCCACTTCATAAGCCACATTGACATTTCCAAAGGTCTGTCCATTTCCAGGGTTGTCTCTTAGAAGGCCACACACACACAATAATGCATCTTTAAGGACTGTCCACTTCCATGGTCATCCTCTTCATAGGCCAGTCACCTTAAAGTATTGCCAATTTTAAAGGTCCGTAAGCTTCCCAGGTCCACCTCTTAAAGGGCCAGTACACTTAAAATGCTGTTGTTTTGAGGGTTTGTACACAACCCTGGTCAACCTCTTAAAGGACATAATTCCCTAAATTTGTCACCTCTTCAAGGGTTTGTCCACTTCTAGGGTCTGCCTCTTAAAGGGCCAGTCCGCAAAACATGTCACATGTTCAAGTGGCTTTCCACTTCATAAGCCACATTGACATTTCCAAAGGTCTGTCCATTCCCAGGGTTGTCTCTTAGAAGGCCACCCACACACAATAATGCATCTTTAAGGACTGTCCACTTCCATGGTCATCCTCTTCATAGGCCAGTCACCTTAAAGTATTGCCAATTTTAAAGGTCTGTAAGCTTCCCAGGTCCACCTCTTAAAGGGCCAGTACACTTAAAATGCTGTTGTTTCAAGGGTTTGTACACAACCCTGGTCAACCTCTTAAAGGACATAATTCCCTAAATTTGTCACCTCTTCAAGGGTTTGTCCACTTCTAGGGTCTGCCTCTTAAAGGGCCAGTCCGCAAAACATGTCACATGTTCAAGTGGCTTTCCACTTCATAAGCCACATTGACATTTCCAAAGGTCTGTCCATTCCCAGGGTTGTCTATTAGAAGGCCACCCACACACAATAATGCATCTTTAAGGACTGTCCACTTCCATGGTCATCCTCTTCATAGGCCAGTCACCTTAAAGTATTGCCAATTTTAAAGGTCCGTAAGCTTCCCAGGTCCACCTCTTAAAGGGCCAGTACACTTAAAATGCTGTTGTTTTGAGGGTTTGTACACAACCCTGGTCAACCTCTTAAAGGACATAATTCCCTAAATTTGTCACCTCTTCAAGGGTTTGTCCACTTCTAGGGTCTGCCTCTTAAAGGGCCAGTCCGCAAAACATGTCACATGTTCAAGTGGCTTTCCACTTCATAAGCCACATTGACATTTCCAAAGGTCTGTCCATTTCCAGGGTTGTCTCTTAGAAGGCCACACACACACAATAATGCATCTTTAAGGACTGTCCACTTCCATGGTCATCCTCTTCATAGGCCAGTCACCTTAAAGTATTGCCAATTTTAAAGGTCCGTAAGCTTCCCAGGTCCACCTCTTAAAGGGCCAGTACACTTAAAATACTGTTGTTTCAAGGGTTTGTACACAACCCTGGTCAACCTCTTAAAGGACATAATTCCCTAAATTTGTCACCTCTTCAAGGGTTTGTCCATATCTAGGGTCTGCCTCTTAAAGGGCCAGTCATCAAAACATGTCACATGTTCAAGTGGCTTTCCACTTCATAAGCCACATTGACATTTCCAAAGGTCTGTCCATTCCCAGGGTTGTCTCTTAGAAGGCCACCCACACACAATAATGCATCTTTAAGGACTGTCCACTTCCATGGTCATCCTCTTCATAGGCCAGTCACCTTAAAGTATTGCCAATTTTAAAGGTCCGTAAGCTTCCCAGGTCCACCTCTTAAAGGGCCAGTACACTTAAAATGCTGTTGTTTTGAGGGTTTGTACACAACCCTGGTCAACCTCTTAAAGGACATAATTCCCTAAATTTGTCACCTCTTCAAGGGTTTGTCCACTTCTAGGGTCTACCTCTTAAAGGGCCAGTCCGCAAAACATGTCACATGTTCAAGTGGCTTTCCACTTCATAAGCCACATTGACATTTCCAAAGGTCTGTCCATTCCCAGGGTTGTCTCTTAGAAGGCCACCCACACACAATAATGCATCTTTAAGGACTGTCCACTTCCATGGTCATCCTCTTCATAGGCCAGTCACCTTAAAGTATTGCCAATTTTAAAGGTCCGTAAGCTTCCCAGGTCCACCTCTTAAAGGGCCAGTACACTTAAAATGCTGTTGTTTCGAGGGTTTGTACACAACCCTGGTCAACCTCTTAAAGGACATAATTCCCTAAATTTGTCACCTCTTCAAGGGTTTGTCCACTTCTAGGGTCTGCCTCTTAAAGGGCCAGTCCGCAAAACATGTCACATGTTCAAGTGGCTTTCCACTTCATAAGCCACATTGACATTTCCAAAGGTCTGTCCATTCCCAGGGTTGTCTCTTAGAAGGCCACCCACACACAATAATGCATCTTTAAGGACTGTCCACTTCCATGGTCATCCTCTTCATAGGCCAGTCACCTTAAAGTATTGCCAATTTTAAAGGTCTGTAAGCTTCCCAGGTCCACCTCTTAAAGGGCCAGTACACTTAAAATGCTGTTGTTTCAAGGGTTTGTACACAACCCTGGTCAACCTCTTAAAGGACATAATTCCCTAAATTTGTCACCTCTTCAAGGGTTTGTCCACTTCTAGGGTCTGCCTCTTAAAGGGCCAGTCATCAAAACATGTCACATGTTCAAGTGGCTTTCCACTTCATAAGCCACATTGACATTTCCAAAGGTCTGTCCATTCCCAGGGTTGTCTCTTAGAAGGCCACCCACACACAATAATGCATCTTTAAGGACTGTCCACTTCCATGGTCATCCTCTTCATAGGCCAGTCACCTTAAAGTATTGCCAATTTTAAAGGTCCGTAAGCTTCCCAGGTCCACCTCTTAAAGGGCCAGTACACTTAAAATGCTGTTGTTTTGAGGGTTTGTACACAACCCTGGTCAACCTCTTAAAGGACATAATTCCCTAAATTTGTCACCTCTTCAAGGGTTTGTCCACTTCTAGGGTCTACCTCTTAAAGGGCCAGTCCGCAAAACATGTCACATGTTCAAGTGGCTTTCCACTTCATAAGCCACATTGACATTTCCAAAGGTCTGTCCATTCCCAGGGTTGTCTCTTAGAAGGCCACCCACACACAATAATGCATCTTTAAGGACTGTCCACTTCCATGGTCATCCTCTTCATAGGCCAGTCACCTTAAAGTATTGCCAATTTTAAAGGTCCGTAAGCTTCCCAGGTCCACCTCTTAAAGGGCCAGTACACTTAAAATGCTGTTGTTTCGAGGGTTTGTACACAACCCTGGTCAACCTCTTAAAGGACATAATTCCCTAAATTTGTCACCTCTTCAAGGGTTTGTCCACTTCTAGGGTCTGCCTCTTAAAGGGCCAGTCCGCAAAACATGTCACATGTTCAAGTGGCTTTCCACTTCATAAGCCACATTGACATTTCCAAAGGTCTGTCCATTCCCAGGGTTGTCTCTTAGAAGGCCACCCACACACAATAATGCATCTTTAAGGACTGTCCACTTCCATGGTCATCCTCTTCATAGGCCAGTCACCTTAAAGTATTGCCAATTTTAAAGGTCTGTAAGCTTCCCAGGTCCACCTCTTAAAGGGCCAGTACACTTAAAATACTGTTGTTTCAAGGGTTTGTACACAACCCTGGTCGACCTCTTAAAGGACATAATTCCCTAAATTTGTCACCTCTTCAAGGGTTTGTCCATATCTAGGGTCTGCCTCTTAAAGGGCCAGTCATCAAAACATGTCACATGTTCAAGTGGATTTCCACTTCATAAGCCACATTGACATTTCCAAAGGTCTGTCCATTCCCAGGGTTGTCTCTTAGAAGGCCACCCACACACAATAATGCATCTTTAAGGACTGTCCACTTCCATGGTCATCCTCTTCATAGGCCAGTCACCTTAAAGTATTGCCAATTTTAAAGGTCCGTAAGCTTCCCAGGTCCACCTCTTAAAGGGCCAGTACACTTAAAATGCTGTTGTTTCGAGGGTTTGTACACAAGCCTGGTCAACCTCTTAAAGGACGTAATTCCCTAAATTTGTCACCTCTTCAAGGGTTTGTCCACTTCTAGGGTCTGCCTCTTAAAGGGCCAGTCCGCAAAACATGTCACATGTTCAAGTGGCTTTCCACTTCATAAGCCACATTGACATTTCCAAAGGTCTGTCCATTCCCAGGGTTGTCTCTTAGAAGGCCACCCACACACAATAATGCATCTTTAAGGACTGTCCACTTCCATGGTCATCCTCTTCATAGGCCAGTCACCTTAAAGTATTGCCAATTTTAAAGGTCCGTAAGCTTCCCAGGTCCACCTCTTAAAGGGCCAGTACACTTAAAATGCTGTTGTTTTGAGGGTTTGTACACAACCCTGGTCAACCTCTTAAAGGACATAATTCCCTAAATTTGTCACCTCTTCAAGGGTTTGTCCACTTCTAGGGTCTGCCTCTTAAAGGGCCAGTCCGCAAAACATGTCACATGTTCAAGTGGCTTTCCACTTCATAAGCCACATTGACATTTCCAAAGGTCTGTCCATTCCCAGGGTTGTCTCTTAGAAGGCCACCCACACACAATAATGCATCTTTAAGGACTGTCCACTTCCATGGTCATCCTCTTCATAGGCCAGTCACCTTAAAGTATTGCCAATTTTAAAGGTCTGTAAGCTTCCCAGGTCCACCTCTTAAAGGGCCAGTACACTTAAAATGCTGTTGTTTCAAGGGTTTGTACACAACCCTGGTCAACCTCTTAAAGGACATAATTCCCTAAATTTGTCACCTCTTCAAGGGTGTGTCCACTTCTAGGGTCTGCCTCTTAAAGGGCCAGTCCGCAAAACATGTCACATGTTCAAGTGGCTTTCCACTTCATAAGCCACATTGACATTTCCAAAGGTCAGTCCATTCCCAGGGTTGTCTCTTAGAAGGCCACCCACACACAATAATGCATCTTTAAGGACTGTCCACTTCCATGGTCATCCTCTTCATAGGCCAGTCACCTTAAAGTATTGCCAATTTTAAAGGTCCGTAAGCTTCCCAGGTCCACCTCTTAAAGGGCCAGTACACTTAAAATGCTGTTGTTTTGAGGGTTTGTACACAACCCTGGTCAACCTCTTAAAGGACATAATTCCCTAAATTTGTCACCTCTTCAAGGGTTTGTCCACTTCTAGGGTCTGCCTCTTAAAGGGCCAGTCCGCAAAACATGTCACATGTTCAAGTGGCTTTCCACTTCATAAGCCACATTGACATTTCCAAAGGTCTGTCCATTCCCAGGGTTGTCTCTTAGAAGGCCACCCACACACAATAATGCATCTTTAAGGACTGTCCACTTCCATGGTCATCCTCTTCATAGGCCAGTCACCTTAAAGTATTGCCAATTTTAAAGGTCTGTAAGCTTCCCAGGTCCACCTCTTAAAGGGCCAGTACACTTAAAATGCTGTTGTTTCAAGGGTTTGTACACAACCCTGGTCAACCTCTTAAAGGACATAATTCCCTAAATTTGTCACCTCTTCAAGGGTTTGTCCACTTCTAGGGTCTGCCTCTTAAAGGGCCAGTCCGCAAAACATGTCACATGTTCAAGTGGCTTTCCACTTCATAAGCCACATTGACATTTCCAAAGGTCTGTCCATTCCCAGGGTTGTCTCTTAGAAGGCCACCCACACACAATAATGCATCTTTAAGGACTGTCCACTTCCATGGTCATCCTCTTCATAGGCCAGTCACCTTAAAGTATTGCCAATTTTAAAGGTCCGTAAGCTTCCCAGGTCCACCTCTTAAAGGGCCAGTACACTTAAAATACTGTTGTTTCAAGGGTTTGTACACAACCCTGGTCAACCTCTTAAAGGACATAATTCCCTAAATTTGTCACCTCTTCAAGGGTTTGTCCATATCTAGGGTCTGCCTCTTAAAGGGCCAGTCATCAAAACATGTCACATGTTCAAGTGGCTTTCCACTTCATAAGCCACATTGACATTTCCAAAGGTCTGTCCATTCCCAGGGTTGTCTCTTAGAAGGCCACCCACACACAATAATGCATCTTTAAGGACTGTCCACTTCCATGGTCATCCTCTTCATAGGCCAGTCACCTTAAAGTATTGCCAATTTTAAAGGTCCGTAAGCTTCCCAGGTCCACCTCTTAAAGGGCCAGTACACTTAAAATGCTGTTGTTTTGAGGGTTTGTACACAACCCTGGTCAACCTCTTAAAGGACATAATTCCCTAAATTTGTCACCTCTTCAAGGGTTTGTCCACTTCTAGGGTCTACCTCTTAAAGGGCCAGTCCGCAAAACATGTCACATGTTCAAGTGGCTTTCCACTTCATAAGCCACATTGACATTTCCAAAGGTCTGTCCATTCCCAGGGTTGTCTCTTAGAAGGCCACCCACACACAATAATGCATCTTTAAGGACTGTCCACTTCCATGGTCATCCTCTTCATAGGCCAGTCACCTTAAAGTATTGCCAATTTTAAAGGTCCGTAAGCTTCCCAGGTCCACCTCTTAAAGGGCCAGTACACTTAAAATGCTGTTGTTTCGAGGGTTTGTACACAACCCTGGTCAACCTCTTAAAGGACATAATTCCCTAAATTTGTCACCTCTTCAAGGGTTTGTCCACTTCTAGGGTCTGCCTCTTAAAGGGCCAGTCCGCAAAACATGTCACATGTTCAAGTGGCTTTCCACTTCATAAGCCACATTGACATTTCCAAAGGTCTGTCCATTCCCAGGGTTGTCTCTTAGAAGGTCACCCACACACAATAATGCATCTTTAAGGACTGTCCACTTCCATGGTCATCCTCTTCATAGGCCAGTCACCTTAAAGTATTGCCAATTTTAAAGGTCTGTAAGCTTCCCAGGTCCACCTCTTAAAGGGCCAGTACACTTAAAATACTGTTGTTTCAAGGGTTTGTACACAACCCTGGTCGACCTCTTAAAGGACATAATTCCCTAAATTTGTCACCTCTTCAAGGGTTTGTCCATATCTAGGGTCTGCCTCTTAAAGGGCCAGTCATCAAAACATGTCACATGTTCAAGTGGATTTCCACTTCATAAGCCACATTGACATTTCCAAAGGTCTGTCCATTCCCAGGGTTGTCTCTTAGAAGGCCACCCACACACAATAATGCATCTTTAAGGACTGTCCACTTCCATGGTCATCCTCTTCATAGGCCAGTCACCTTAAAGTATTGCCAATTTTAAAGGTCCGTAAGCTTCCCAGGTCCACCTCTTAAAGGGCCAGTACACTTAAAATGCTGTTGTTTCGAGGGTTTGTACACAACCCTGGTCAACCTCTTAAAGGACGTAATTCCCTAAATTTGTCACCTCTTCAAGGGTTTGTCCACTTCTAGGGTCTGCCTCTTAAAGGGCCAGTCCGCAAAACATGTCACATGTTCAAGTGGCTTTCCACTTCATAAGCCACATTGACATTTCCAAAGGTCTGTCCATTCCCAGGGTTGTCTCTTAGAAGGCCACCCACACACAATAATGCATCTTTAAGGACTGTCCACTTCCATGGTCATCCTCTTCATAGGCCAGTCACCTTAAAGTATTGCCAATTTTAAAGGTCCGTAAGCTTCCCAGGTCCACCTCTTAAAGGGCCAGTACACTTAAAATGCTGTTGTTTTGAGGGTTTGTACACAACCCTGGTCAACCTCTTAAAGGACATAATTCCCTAAATTTGTCACCTCTTCAAGGGTTTGTCCACTTCTAGGGTCTGCCTCTTAAAGGGCCAGTCCGCAAAACATGTCACATGTTCAAGTGGCTTTCCACTTCATAAGCCACATTGACATTTCCAAAGGTCTGTCCATTCCCAGGGTTGTCTCTTAGAAGGCCACCCACACACAATAATGCATCTTTAAGGACTGTCCACTTCCATGGTCATCCTCTTCATAGGCCAGTCACCTTAAAGTATTGCCAATTTTAAAGGTCCGTAAGCTTCCCAGGTCCACCTCTTAAAGGGCCAGTACACTTAAAATACTGTTGTTTCAAGGGTTTGTACACAACCCTGGTCAACCTCTTAAAGGACATAATTCCCTAAATTTGTCACCTCTTCAAGGGTTTGTCCATATCTAGGGTCTGCCTCTTAAAGGGCCAGTCATCAAAACATGTCACATGTTCAAGTGGCTTTCCACTTCATAAGCCACATTGACATTTCCAAAGGTCTGTCCATTCCCAGGGTTGTCTCTTAGAAGGCCACCCACACACAATAATGCATCTTTAAGGACTGTCCACTTCCATGGTCATCCTCTTCATAGGCCAGTCACCTTAAAGTATTGCCAATTTTAAAGGTCCGTAAGCTTCCCAGGTCCACCTCTTAAAGGGCCAGTACACTTAAAATGCTGTTGTTTCGAGGGTTTGTACACAACCCTGGTCAACCTCTTAAAGGACATAATTCCCTAAATTTGTCACCTCTTCAAGGGTTTGTCCACTTCTAGGGTCTGCCTCTTAAAGGGCCAGTCCGCAAAACATGTCACATGTTCAAGTGGCTTTCCACTTCATAAGCCACATTGACATTTCCAAAGGTCTGTCCATTCCCAGGGTTGTCTCTTAGAAGGTCACCCACACACAATAATGCATCTTTAAGGACTGTCCACTTCCATGGTCATCCTCTTCATAGGCCAGTCACCTTAAAGTATTGCCAATTTTAAAGGTCTGTAAGCTTCCCAGGTCCACCTCTTAAAGGGCCAGTACACTTAAAATACTGTTGTTTCAAGGGTTTGTACACAACCCTGGTCGACCTCTTAAAGGACATAATTCCCTAAATTTGTCACCTCTTCAAGGGTTTGTCCATATCTAGGGTCTGCCTCTTAAAGGGCCAGTCATCAAAACATGTCACATGTTCAAGTGGATTTCCACTTCATAAGCCACATTGACATTTCCAAAGGTCTGTCCATTCCCAGGGTTGTCTCTTAGAAGGCCACCCACACACAATAATGCATCTTTAAGGACTGTCCACTTCCATGGTCATCCTCTTCATAGGCCAGTCACCTTAAAGTATTGCCAATTTTAAAGGTCCGTAAGCTTCCCAGGTCCACCTCTTAAAGGGCCAGTACACTTAAAATGCTGTTGTTTTGAGGGTTTGTACACAACCCTGGTCAACCTCTTAAAGGACATAATTCCCTAAATTTGTCACCTCTTCAAGGGTTTGTCCACTTCTAGGGTCTGCCTCTTAAAGGGCCAGTCCGCAAAACATGTCACATGTTCAAGTGGCTTTCCACTTCATAAGCCACATTGACATTTCCAAAGGTCTGTCCATTCCCAGGGTTGTCTCTTAGAAGGCCACCCACACACAATAATGCATCTTTAAGGACTGTCCACTTCCATGGTCATCCTCTTCATAGGCCAGTCACCTTAAAGTATTGCCAATTTTAAAGGTCCGTAAGCTTCCCAGGTCCACCTCTTAAAGGGCCAGTACACTTAAAATGCTGTTGTTTCGAGGGTTTGTACACAACCCTGGTCAACCTCTTAAAGGACATAATTCCCTAAATTTGTCACCTCTTCAAGGGTTTGTCCACTTCTAGGGTCTGCCTCTTAAAGGGCCAGTCCGCAAAACATGTCACATGTTCAAGTGGCTTTCCACTTCATAAGCCACATTGACATTTCCAAAGGTCTGTCCATTCCCAGGGTTGTCTCTTAGAAGGCCACCCACACACAATAATGCATCTTAAGGACTGTCCACTTCCATGGTCATCCTCTTCATAGGCCAGTCACCTTAAAGTATTGCCAATTTTAAAGGTCCGTAAGCTTCCCAGGTCCACCTCTTAAAGGGCCAGTACACTTAAAATGCTGTTGTTTCAAGGGTTTGTACACAACCCTGGTCAACCTCTTAAAGGACATAATTCCCTAAATTTGTCACCTCTTCAAGGGTTTGTCCACTTCTAGGGTCTGCCTCTTAAAGGGCCAGTCCGCAAAACATGTCACATGTTCAAGTGGCTTTCCACTTCATAAGCCACATTGACATTTCCAAAGGTCTGTCCATTCCCAGGGTTGTCTCTTAGAAGGCCACCCACACACAATAATGCATCTTTAAGGACTGTCCACTTCCATGGTCATCCTCTTCATAGGCCAGTCACCTTAAAGTATTGCCAATTTTAAAGGTCCGTAAGCTTCCCAGGTCCACCTCTTAAAGGGCCAGTACACTTAAAATGCTGTTGTTTCGAGGGTTTGTACACAACCCTGGTCAACCTCTTAAAGGACATAATTCCCTAAATTTGTCACCTCTTCAAGGGTTTGTCCACTTCTAGGGTCTGCCTCTTAAAGGGCCAGTCCGCAAAACATGTCACATGTTCAAGTGGCTTTCCACTTCATAAGCCACATTGACATTTCCAAAGGTCTGTCCATTCCCAGGGTTGTCTCTTAGAAGGCCACCCACACACAATAATGCATCTTAAGGACTGTCCACTTCCATGGTCATCCTCTTCATAGGCCAGTCACCTTAAAGTATTGCCAATTTTAAAGGTCCGTAAGCTTCCCAGGTCCACCTCTTAAAGGGCCAGTACACTTAAAATGCTGTTGTTTCAAGGGTTTGTACACAACCCTGGTCAACCTCTTAAAGGACATAATTCCCTAAATTTGTCACCTCTTCAAGGGTTTGTCCACTTCTAGGGTCTGCCTCTTAAAGGGCCAGTCCGCAAAACATGTCACATGTTCAAGTGGCTTTCCACTTCATAAGCCACATTGACATTTCCAAAGGTCTGTCCATTCCCAGGGTTGTCTCTTAGAAGGCCACCCACACACAATAATGCATCTTTAAGGACTGTCCACTTCCATGGTCATCCTCTTCATAGGCCAGTCACCTTAAAGTATTGCCAATTTTAAAGGTCCGTAAGCTTCCCAGGTCCACCTCTTAAAGGGCCAGTACACTTAAAATGCTGTTGTTTTGAGGGTTTGTACACAACCCTGGTCAACCTCTTAAAGGACATAATTCCCTAAATTTGTCACCTCTTCAAGGGTTTGTCCACTTCTAGGGTCTGCCTCTTAAAGGGCCAGTCCGCAAAACATGTCACATGTTCAAGTGGCTTTCCACTTCATAAGCCACATTGACATTTCCAAAGGTCTGTCCATTCCCAGGGTTGTCTCTTAGAAGGCCACCCACACACAATAATGCATCTTTAAGGACTGTCCACTTCCATGGTCATCCTCTTCATAGGCCAGTCACCTTAAAGTATTGCCAATTTTAAAGGTCTGTAAGCTTCCCAGGTCCACCTCTTAAAGGGCCATTACACTTAAAATGCTGTTGTTTCAAGGGTTTGTACACAACCCTGGTCAACCTCTTAAAGGACATAATTCCCTAAATTTGTCACCTCTTCAAGGGTTTGTCCACTTCTAGGGTCTGCCTCTTAAAGGGCCAGTCCGCAAAACATGTCACATGTTCAAGTGGCTTTCCACTTCATAAGCCACATTGACATTTCCAAAGGTCTGTCCATTCCCAGGGTTGTCTCTTAGAAGGCCACCCACACACAATAATGCATCTTTAAGGACTGTCCACTTCCATGGTCATCCTCTTCATAGGCCAGTCACCTTAAAGTATTGCCAATTTTAAAGGTCCGTAAGCTTCCCAGGTCCACCTCTTAAAGGGCCAGTACACTTAAAATGCTGTTGTTTTGAGGGTTTGTACACAACCCTGGTCAACCTCTTAAAGGACATAATTCCCTAAATTTGTCACCTCTTCAAGGGTTTGTCCACTTCTAGGGTCTGCCTCTTAAAGGGCCAGTCCGCAAAACATGTCACATGTTCAAGTGGCTTTCCACTTCATAAGCCACATTGACATTTCCAAAGGTCTGTCCATTCCCAGGGTTGTCTCTTAGAAGGCCACCCACACACAATAATGCATCTTTAAGGACTGTCCACTTCCATGGTCATCCTCTTCATAGGCCAGTCACCTTAAAGTATTGCCAATTTTAAAGGTCTGTAAGCTTCCCAGGTCCACCTCTTAAAGGGCCAGTACACTTAAAATGCTGTTGTTTCAAGGGTTTGTACACAACCCTGGTCAACCTCTTAAAGGACATAATTCCCTAAATTTGTCACCTCTTCAAGGGTGTGTCCACTTCTAGGGTCTGCCTCTTAAAGGGCCAGTCCGCAAAACATGTCACATGTTCAAGTGGCTTTCCACTTCATAAGCCACATTGACATTTCCAAAGGTCTGTCCATTCCCAGGGTTGTCTCTTAGTAGGCCACCCACACACAATAATGCATCTTTAAGGACTGTCCACTTCCATGGTCATCCTCTTCATAGGCCAGTCACCTTAAAGTATTGCCAATTTTAAAGGTCCGTAAGCTTCCCAGGTCCACCTCTTAAAGGGCCAGTACACTTAAAATGCTGTTGTTTTGAGGGTTTGTACACAACCCTGGTCAACCTCTTAAAGGACATAATTCCCTAAATTTGTCACCTCTTCAAGGGTTTGTCCACTTCTAGGGTCTGCCTCTTAAAGGGCCAGTCCGCAAAACATGTCACATGTTCAAGTGGCTTTCCACTTCATAAGCCACATTGACATTTCCAAAGGTCTGTCCATTCCCAGGGTTGTCTCTTAGAAGGCCACCCACACACAATAATGCATCTTTAAGGACTGTCCACTTCCATGGTCATCCTCTTCATAGGCCAGTCACCTTAAAGTATTGCCAATTTTAAAGGTCTGTAAGCTTCCCAGGTCCACCTCTTAAAGGGCCAGTACACTTAAAATGCTGTTGTTTCAAGGGTTTGTACACAACCCTGGTCAACCTCTTAAAGGACATAATTCCCTAAATTTGTCACCTCTTCAAGGGTTTGTCCACTTCTAGGGTCTGCCTCTTAAAGGGCCAGTCCGCAAAACATGTCACATGTTCAAGTGGCTTTCCACTTCATAAGCCACATTGACATTTCCAAAGGTCTGTCCATTCCCAGGGTTGTCTCTTAGAAGGCCACCCACACACAATAATGCATCTTTAAGGACTGTCCACTTCCATGGTCATCCTCTTCATAGGCCAGTCACCTTAAAGTATTGCCAATTTTAAAGGTCCGTAAGCTTCCCAGGTCCACCTCTTAAAGGGCCAGTACACTTAAAATGCTGTTGTTTTGAGGGTTTGTACACAACCCTGGTCAACCTCTTAAAGGACATAATTCCCTAAATTTGTCACCTCTTCAAGGGTTTGTCCACTTCTAGGGTCTGCCTCTTAAAGGGCCAGTCCGCAAAACATGTCACATGTTCAAGTGGCTTTCCACTTCATAAGCCACATTGACATTTCCAAAGGTCTGTCCATTTCCAGGGTTGTCTCTTAGAAGGCCACACACACACAATAATGCATCTTTAAGGACTGTCCACTTCCATGGTCATCCTCTTCATAGGCCAGTCACCTTAAAGTATTGCCAATTTTAAAGGTCCGTAAGCTTCCCAGGTCCACCTCTTAAAGGGCCAGTACACTTAAAATGCTGTTGTTTTGAGGGTTTGTACACAAACCTGGTCAACCTCTTAAAGGACATAATTCCCTAAATTTGTCACCTCTTCAAGGGTTTGTCCACTTCTAGGGTCTGCCTCTTAAAGGGCCAGTCCGCAAAACATGTCACATGTTCAAGTGGCTTTCCACTTCATAAGCCACATTGACATTTCCAAAGGTCTGTCCATTCCCAGGGTTGTCTCTTAGAAGGCCACCCACACACAATAATGCATCTTTAAGGACTGTCCACTTCCATGGTCATCCTCTTCATAGGCCAGTCACCTTAAAGTATTGCCAATTTTAAAGGTCTGTAAGCTTCCCAGGTCCACCTCTTAAAGGGCCAGTACACTTAAAATGCTGTTGTTTCAAGGGTTTGTACACAACCCTGGTCAACCTCTTAAAGGACATAATTCCCTAAATTTGTCACCTCTTCAAGGGTTTGTCCACTTCTAGGGTCTGCCTCTTAAAGGGCCAGTCCGCAAAACATGTCACATGTTCAAGTG
Organism: Eleutherodactylus coqui; assembly: GCF_035609145.1. Taxonomy (NCBI): domain Eukaryota; kingdom Metazoa; phylum Chordata; class Amphibia; order Anura; family Eleutherodactylidae; genus Eleutherodactylus; species Eleutherodactylus coqui. The sequence goes on along the minus strand of NW_027102551.1, from coordinate 146,786 downwards.
GCTTTCCACTTCATAAGCCACATTGACATTTCCAAAGGTCTGTCCATTCCCAGGGTTGTCTATTAGAAGGCCACCCACACACAATAATGCATCTTTAAGGACTGTCCACTTCCATGGTCATCCTCTTCATAGGCCAGTCACCTTAAAGTATTGCCAATTTTAAAGGTCCGTAAGCTTCCCAGGTCCACCTCTTAAAGGGCCAGTACACTTAAAATGCTGTTGTTTTGAGGGTTTGTACACAACCCTGGTCAACCTCTTAAAGGACATAATTCCCTAAATTTGTCACCTCTTCAAGGGTTTGTCCACTTCTAGGGTCTGCCTCTTAAAGGGCCAGTCCGCAAAACATGTCACATGTTCAAGTGGCTTTCCACTTCATAAGCCACATTGACATTTCCAAAGGTCTGTCCATTTCCAGGGTTGTCTCTTAGAAGGCCACACACACACAATAATGCATCTTTAAGGACTGTCCACTTCCATGGTCATCCTCTTCATAGGCCAGTCACCTTAAAGTATTGCCAATTTTAAAGGTCCGTAAGCTTCCCAGGTCCACCTCTTAAAGGGCCAGTACACTTAAAATACTGTTGTTTCAAGGGTTTGTACACAACCCTGGTCAACCTCTTAAAGGACATAATTCCCTAAATTTGTCACCTCTTCAAGGGTTTGTCCACATCTAGGGTCTGCCTCTTAAAGGGCCAGTCATCAAAACATGTCACATGTTCAAGTGGCTTTCCACTTCATAAGCCACATTGACATTTCCAAAGGTCTGTCCATTCCCAGGGTTGTCTCTTAGAAGGCCACCCACACACAATAATGCATCTTTAAGGACTGTCCACTTCCATGGTCATCCTCTTCATAGGCCAGTCACCTTAAAGTATTGCCAATTTTAAAGGTCCGTAAGCTTCCCAGGTCCACCTCTTAAAGGGCCAGTACACTTAAAATGCTGTTGTTTTGAGGGTTTGTACACAACCCTGGTCAACCTCTTAAAGGACATAATTCCCTAAATTTGTCACCTCTTCAAGGGTTTGTCCACTTCTAGGGTCTACCTCTTAAAGGGCCAGTCCGCAAAACATGTCACATGTTCAAGTGGCTTTCCACTTCATAAGCCACATTGACATTTCCAAAGGTCTGTCCATTCCCAGGGTTGTCTCTTAGAAGGCCACCCACACACAATAATGCATCTTTAAGGACTGTCCACTTCCATGGTCATCCTCTTCATAGGCCAGTCACCTTAAAGTATTGCCAATTTTAAAGGTCCGTAAGCTTCCCAGGTCCACCTCTTAAAGGGCCAGTACACTTAAAATGCTGTTGTTTCGAGGGTTTGTACACAACCCTGGTCAACCTCTTAAAGGACATAATTCCCTAAATTTGTCACCTCTTCAAGGGTTTGTCCACTTCTAGGGTCTGCCTCTTAAAGGGCCAGTCCGCAAAACATGTCACATGTTCAAGTGGCTTTCCACTTCATAAGCCACATTGACATTTCCAAAGGTCTGTCCATTCCCAGGGTTGTCTCTTAGAAGGCCACCCACACACAATAATGCATCTTTAAGGACTGTCCACTTCCATGGTCATCCTCTTCATAGGCCAGTCACCTTAAAGTATTGCCAATTTTAAAGGTCTGTAAGCTTCCCAGGTCCACCTCTTAAAGGGCCAGTACACTTAAAATACTGTTGTTTCAAGGGTTTGTACACAACCCTGGTCGACCTCTTAAAGGACATAATTCCCTAAATTTGTCACCTCTTCAAGGGTTTGTCCATATCTAGGGTCTGCCTCTTAAAGGGCCAGTCATCAAAACATGTCACATGTTCAAGTGGATTTCCACTTCATAAGCCACATTGACATTTCCAAAGGTCTGTCCATTCCCAGGGTTGTCTCTTAGAAGGCCACCCACACACAATAATGCATCTTTAAGGACTGTCCACTTCCATGGTCATCCTCTTCATAGGCCAGTCACCTTAAAGTATTGCCAATTTTAAAGGTCCGTAAGCTTCCCAGGTCCACCTCTTAAAGGGCCAGTACACTTAAAATGCTGTTGTTTCGAGGGTTTGTACACAACCCTGGTCAACCTCTTAAAGGACGTAATTCCCTAAATTTGTCACCTCTTCAAGGGTTTGTCCACTTCTAGGGTCTGCCTCTTAAAGGGCCAGTCCGCAAAACATGTCACATGTTCAAGTGGCTTTCCACTTCATAAGCCACATTGACATTTCCAAAGGTCTGTCCATTCCCAGGGTTGTCTCTTAGAAGGCCACCCACACACAATAATGCATCTTTAAGGACTGTCCACTTCCATGGTCATCCTCTTCATAGGCAAGTCACCTTAAAGTATTGCCAATTTTAAAGGTCCGTAAGCTTCCCAGGTCCACCTCTTAAAGGGCCAGTACACTTAAAATGCTGTTGTTTTGAGGGTTTGTACACAACCCTGGTCAACCTCTTAAAGGACATAATTCCCTAAATTTGTCACCTCTTCAAGGGTTTGTCCACTTCTAGGGTCTGCCTCTTAAAGGGCCAGTCCGCAAAACATGTCACATGTTCAAGTGGCTTTCCACTTCATAAGCCACATTGACATTTCCAAAGGTCTGTCCATTCCCAGGGTTGTCTCTTAGAAGGCCACCCACACACAATAATGCATCTTTAAGGACTGTCCACTTCCATGGTCATCCTCTTCATAGGCCAGTCACCTTAAAGTATTGCCAATTTTAAAGGTCTGTAAGCTTCCCAGGTCCACCTCTTAAAGGGCCAGTACACTTAAAATGCTGTTGTTTCAAGGGTTTGTACACAACCCTGGTCAACCTCTTAAAGGACATAATTCCCTAAATTTGTCACCTCTTCAAGGGTGTGTCCACTTCTAGGGTCTGCCTCTTAAAGGGCCAGTCCGCAAAACATGTCACATGTTCAAGTGGCTTTCCACTTCATAAGCCACATTGACATTTCCAAAGGTCTGTCCATTCCCAGGGTTGTCTCTTAGTAGGCCACCCACACACAATAATGCATCTTTAAGGACTGTCCACTTCCATGGTCATCCTCTTCATAGGCCAGTCACCTTAAAGTATTGCCAATTTTAAAGGTCCGTAAGCTTCCCAGGTCCACCTCTTAAAGGGCCAGTACACTTAAAATGCTGTTGTTTCGAGGGTTTGTACACAACCCTGGTCAACCTCTTAAAGGACATAATTCCCTAAATTTGTCACCTCTTCAAGGGTTTGTCCACTTCTAGGGTCTGCCTCTTAAAGGGCCAGTCCGCAAAACATGTCACATGTTCAAGTGGCTTTCCACTTCATAAGCCACATTGACATTTCCAAAGGTCTGTCCATTCCCAGGGTTGTCTCTTAGAAGGCCACCCACACACAATAATGCATCTTTAAGGACTGTCCACTTCCATGGTCATCCTCTTCATAGGCCAGTCACCTTAAAGTATTGCCAATTTTAAAGGTCTGTAAGCTTCCCAGGTCCACCTCTTAAAGGGCCAGTACACTTAAAATACTGTTGTTTCAAGGGTTTGTACACAACCCTGGTCGACCTCTTAAAGGACATAATTCCCTAAATTTGTCACCTCTTCAAGGGTTTGTCCATATCTAGGGTCTGCCTCTTAAAGGGCCAGTCATCAAAACATGTCACATGTTCAAGTGGATTTCCACTTCATAAGCCACATTGACATTTCCAAAGGTCTGTCCATTCCCAGGGTTGTCTCTTAGAAGGCCACCCACACACAATAATGCATCTTTAAGGACTGTCCACTTCCATGGTCATCCTCTTCATAGGCCAGTCACCTTAAAGTATTGCCAATTTTAAAGGTCCGTAAGCTTCCCAGGTCCACCTCTTAAAGGGCCAGTACACTTAAAATGCTGTTGTTTCGAGGGTTTGTACACAACCCTGGTCAACCTCTTAAAGGACGTAATTCCCTAAATTTGTCACCTCTTCAAGGGTTTGTCCACTTCTAGGGTCTGCCTCTTAAAGGGCCAGTCCGCAAAACATGTCACATGTTCAAGTGGCTTTCCACTTCATAAGCCACATTGACATTTCCAAAGGTCTGTCCATTCCCAGGGTTGTCTCTTAGAAGGCCACCCACACACAATAATGCATCTTTAAGGACTGTCCACTTCCATGGTCATCCTCTTCATAGGCCAGTCACCTTAAAGTATTGCCAATTTTAAAGGTCCGTAAGCTTCCCAGGTCCACCTCTTAAAGGGCCAGTACACTTAAAATGCTGTTGTTTTGAGGGTTTGTACACAACCCTGGTCAACCTCTTAAAGGACATAATTCCCTAAATTTGTCACCTCTTCAAGGGTTTGTCCACTTCTAGGGTCTGCCTCTTAAAGGGCCAGTCCGCAAAACATGTCACATGTTCAAGTGGCTTTCCACTTCATAAGCCACATTGACATTTCCAAAGGTCTGTCCATTCCCAGGGTTGTCTCTTAGAAGGCCACCCACACACAATAATGCATCTTTAAGGACTGTCCACTTCCATGGTCATCCTCTTCATAGGCCAGTCACCTTAAAGTATTGCCAATTTTAAAGGTCTGTAAGCTTCCCAGGTCCACCTCTTAAAGGGCCAGTACACTTAAAATGCTGTTGTTTCAAGGGTTTGTACACAACCCTGGTCAACCTCTTAAAGGACATAATTCCCTAAATTTGTCACCTCTTCAAGGGTGTGTCCACTTCTAGGGTCTGCCTCTTAAAGGGCCAGTCCGCAAAACATGTCACATGTTCAAGTGGCTTTCCACTTCATAAGCCACATTGACATTTCCAAAGGTCTGTCCATTCCCAGGGTTGTCTCTTAGAAGGCCACCCACACACAATAATGCATCTTTAAGGACTGTCCACTTCCATGGTCATCCTCTTCATAGGCCAGTCACCTTAAAGTATTGCCAATTTTAAAGGTCCGTAAGCTTCCCAGGTCCACCTCTTAAAGGGCCAGTACACTTAAAATGCTGTTGTTTTGAGGGTTTGTACACAACCCTGGTCAACCTCTTAAAGGACATAATTCCCTAAATTTGTCACCTCTTCAAGGGTTTGTCCACTTCTAGGGTCTGCCTCTTAAAGGGCCAGTCCGCAAAACATGTCACATGTTCAAGTGGCTTTCCACTTCATAAGCCACATTGACATTTCCAAAGGTCTGTCCATTCCCAGGGTTGTCTCTTAGAAGGCCACACACACACAATAATGCATCTTTAAGGACTGTCCACTTCCATGGTCATCCTCTTCATAGGCCAGTCACCTTAAAGTATTGCCAATTTTAAAGGTCCGTAAGCTTCCCAGGTCCACCTCCTAAAGGGCCAGTACACTTAAAATGCTGTTGTTTTGAGGGTTTGTACACAACCCTGGTCAACCTCTTAAAGGACATAATTCCCTAAATTTGTCACCTCTTCAAGGGTTTGTCCACTTCTAGGGTCTGCCTCTTAAAGGGCCAGTCCGCAAAACATGTCACATGTTCAAGTGGCTTTCCACTTCATAAGCCACATTGACATTTCCAAAGGTCTGTCCATTCCCAGGGTTGTCTCTTAGAAGGCCACCCACACACAATAATGCATCTTTAAGGACTGTCCACTTCCATGGTCATCCTCTTCATAGGCCAGTCACCTTAAAGTATTGCCAATTTTAAAGGTCCGTAAGCTTCCCAGGTCCACCTCTTAAAGGGCCAGTACACTTAAAATGCTGTTGTTTCGAGGGTTTGTACACAACCCTGGTCAACCTCTTAAAGGACATAATTCCCTAAATTTGTCACCTCTTCAAGGGTTTGTCCACTTCTAGGGTCTGCCTCTTAAAGGGCCAGTCCGCAAAACATGTCACATGTTCAAGTGGCTTTCCACTTCATAAGCCACATTGACATTTCCAAAGGTCTGTCCATTCCCAGGGTTGTCTCTTAGAAGGCCACCCACACACAATAATGCATCTTTAAGGACTGTCCACTTCCATGGTCATCCTCTTCATAGGCCAGTCACCTTAAAGTATTGCCAATTTTAAAGGTCCGTAAGCTTCCCAGGTCCACCTCTTAAAGGGCCAGTACACTTAAAATGCTGTTGTTTCGAGGGTTTGTACACAACCCTGGTCAACCTCTTAAAGGACATAATTCCCTAAATTTGTCACCTCTTCAAGGGTTTGTCCACTTCTAGGGTCTGCCTCTTAAAGGGCCAGTCCGCAAAACATGTCACATGTTCAAGTGGCTTTCCACTTCATAAGCCACATTGACATTTCCAAAGGTCTGTCCATTCCCAGGGTTGTCTCTTAGAAGGCCACCCACACACAATAATGCATCTTAAGGACTGTCCACTTCCATGGTCATCCTCTTCATAGGCCAGTCACCTTAAAGTATTGCCAATTTTAAAGGTCCGTAAGCTTCCCAGGTCCACCTCTTAAAGGGCCAGTACACTTAAAATGCTGTTGTTTCAAGGGTTTGTACACAACCCTGGTCAACCTCTTAAAGGACATAATTCCCTAAATTTGTCACCTCTTCAAGGGTTTGTCCACTTCTAGGGTCTGCCTCTTAAAGGGCCAGTCCGCAAAACATGTCACATGTTCAAGTGGCTTTCCACTTCATAAGCCACATTGACATTTCCAAAGGTCTGTCCATTCCCAGGGTTGTCTCTTAGAAGGCCACACACACACAATAATGCATCTTTAAGGACTGTCCACTTCCATGGTCATCCTCTTCATAGGCCAGTCACCTTAAAGTATTGCCAATTTTAAAGGTCCGTAAGCTTCCCAGGTCCACCTCCTAAAGGGCCAGTACACTTAAAATGCTGTTGTTTTGAGGGTTTGTACACAACCCTGGTCAACCTCTTAAAGGACATAATTCCCTAAATTTGTCACCTCTTCAAGGGTTTGTCCACTTCTAGGGTCTGCCTCTTAAAGGGCCAGTCCGCAAAACATGTCACATGTTCAAGTGGCTTTCCACTTCATAAGCCACATTGACATTTCCAAAGGTCTGTCCATTCCCAGGGTTGTCTCTTAGAAGGCCACCCACACACAATAATGCATCTTTAAGGACTGTCCACTTCCATGGTCATCCTCTTCATAGGCCAGTCACCTTAAAGTATTGCCAATTTTAAAGGTCTGTAAGCTTCCCAGGTCCACCTCTTAAAGGGCCAGTACACTTAAAATGCTGTTGTTTCAAGGGTTTGTACACAACCCTGGTCAACCTCTTAAAGGACATAATTCCCTAAATTTGTCACCTCTTCAAGGGTTTGTCCACTTCTAGGGTCTGCCTCTTAAAGGGCCAGTCCGCAAAACATGTCACATGTTCAAGTGGCTTTCCACTTCATAAGCCACATTGACATTTCCAAAGGTCTGTCCATTCCCAGGGTTGTCTCTTAGAAGGCCACCCACACACAATAATGCATCTTTAAGGACTGTCCACTTCCATGGTCATCCTCTTCATAGGCCAGTCACCTTAAAGTATTGCCAATTTTAAAGGTCCGTAAGCTTCCCAGGTCCACCTCTTAAAGGGCCAGTACACTTAAAATGCTGTTGTTTTGAGGGTTTGTACACAACCCTGGTCAACCTCTTAAAGGACATAATTCCCTAAATTTGTCACCTCTTCAAGGGTTTGTCCACTTCTAGGGTCTGCCTCTTAAAGGGCCAGTCCGCAAAACATGTCACATGTTCAAGTGGCTTTCCACTTCATAAGCCACATTGACATTTCCAAAGGTCTGTCCATTTCCAGGGTTGTCTCTTAGAAGGCCACACACACACAATAATGCATCTTTAAGGACTGTCCACTTCCATGGTCATCCTCTTCATAGGCCAGTCACCTTAAAGTATTGCCAATTTTAAAGGTCCGTAAGCTTCCCAGGTCCACCTCTTAAAGGGCCAGTACACTTAAAATACTGTTGTTTCAAGGGTTTGTACACAACCCTGGTCAACCTCTTAAAGGACATAATTCCCTAAATTTGTCACCTCTTCAAGGGTTTGTCCATATCTAGGGTCTGCCTCTTAAAGGGCCAGTCATCAAAACATGTCACATGTTCAAGTGGCTTTCCACTTCATAAGCCACATTGACATTTCCAAAGGTCTGTCCATTCCCAGGGTTGTCTCTTAGAAGGCCACCCACACACAATAATGCATCTTTAAGGACTGTCCACTTCCATGGTCATCCTCTTCATAGGCCAGTCACCTTAAAGTATTGCCAATTTTAAAGGTCCGTAAGCTTCCCAGGTCCACCTCTTAAAGGGCCAGTACACTTAAAATGCTGTTGTTTTGAGGGTTTGTACACAACCCTGGTCAACCTCTTAAAGGACATAATTCCCTAAATTTGTCACCTCTTCAAGGGTTTGTCCACTTCTAGGGTCTGCCTCTTAAAGGGCCAGTCCGCAAAACATGTCACATGTTCAAGTGGCTTTCCACTTCATAAGCCACATTGACATTTCCAAAGGTCTGTCCATTCCCAGGGTTGTCTCTTAGAAGGCCACCCACACACAATAATGCATCTTTAAGGACTGTCCACTTCCATGGTCATCCTCTTCATAGGCCAGTCACCTTAAAGTATTGCCAATTTTAAAGGTCCGTAAGCTTCCCAGGTCCACCTCTTAAAGGGCCAGTACACTTAAAATGCTGTTGTTTTGAGGGTTTGTACACAACCCTGGTCAACCTCTTAAAGGACATAATTCTCTAAATTTGTCACCTCTTCAAGGGTTTGTCCACTTCTAGGGTCTGCCTCTTAAAGGGCCAGTCCGCAAAACATGTCACATGTTCAAGTGGCTTTCCACTTCATAAGCCACATTGACATTTCCAAAGGTCTGTCCATTCCCAGGGTTGTCTCTTAGAAGGCCACCCACACACAATAATGCATCTTTAAGGACTGTCCACTTCCATGGTCATCCTCTTCATAGGCCAGTCACCTTAAAGTATTGCCAATTTTAAAGGTCCGTAAGCTTCCCAGGTCCACCTCTTAAAGGGCCAGTATACTTAAAATGCTGTTGTTTTGAGGGTTTGTACACAACCCTGGTCAACCTCTTAAAGGACATAATTCCCTAAATTTGTCCCCTCTTCAAGGGTTTGTCCACTTCTAGGGTCTGCCTCTTAAAGGGCCAGTCCGCAAAACATGTCACATGTTCAAGTGGCTTTCCACTTCATAAGCCACATTGACATTTCCAAAGGTCTGTCCATTCCCAGGGTTGTCTCTTAGAAGGCCACCCACACACAATAATGCATCTTTAAGGACTGTCCACTTCCATGGTCATCCTCTTCATAGGCCAGTCACCTTAAAGTATTGCCAATTTTAAAGGTCCGTAAGCTTCCCAGGTCCACCTCTTAAAGGGCCAGTACACTTAAAATGCTGTTGTTTCGAGGGTTTGTACACAACCCTGGTCAACCTCTTAAAGGACATAATTCCCTAAATTTGTCACCTCTTCAAGGGTTTGTCCACTTCTAGGGTCTGCCTCTTAAAGGGCCAGTCCGCAAAACATGTCACATGTTCAAGTGGCTTTCCACTTCATAAGCCACATTGACATTTCCAAAGGTCTGTCCATTCCCAGGGTTGTCTCTTAGAAGGCCACCCACACACAATAATGCATCTTTAAGGACTGTCCACTTCCATGGTCCTCCTCTTCATAGGCCAGTCACCTTAAAGTATTGCCAATTTTAAAGGTCCGTTAGCTTCCCAGGTCCACCTCTTAAAGGGCCAGTACACTTAAAATGCTGTTGTTTCAAGGGTTTGTACACAACCCTGGTCAACCTCTTAAAGGACATAATTCCCTAAATTTGTCACCTCTTCAAGGGTTTGTCCACTTCTAGGGTCTGCCTCTTAAAGGGCCAGTCCGCAAAACATGTCACATGTTCAAGTGGCTTTCCACTTCATAAGCCACATTGACATTTCCAAAGGTCTGTCCATTCCCAGGGTTGTCTCTTAGAAGGCCACCCACACACAATAATGCATCTTTAAGGACTGTCCACTTCCATGGTCATCCTCTTCATAGGCCAGTCACCTTAAAGTATTGCCAATTTTAAAGGTCCGTAAGCTTCCCAGGTCCACCTCTTAAAGGGCCAGTACACTTAAAATGCTGTTGTTTCGAGGGTTTGTACACAACCCTGGTCAACCTCTTAAAGGACATAATTCCCTAAATTTGTCACCTCTTCAAGGGTTTGTCCACTTCTAGGGTCTACCTCTTAAAGGGCCAGTCCGCAAAACATGTCACATGTTCAAGTGGCTTTCCACTTCATAAGCCACATTGACATTTCCAAAGGTCTGTCCATTCCCAGGGTTGTCTCTTAGAAGGCCACCCACACACAATAATGCATCTTTAAGGACTGTCCACTTCCATGGTCATCCTCTTCATAGGCCAGTCACCTTAAAGTATTGCCAATTTTAAAGGTCCGTAAGCTTCCCAGGTCCACCTCTTAAAGGGCCAGTACACTTAAAATGCTGTTGTTTCGAGGGTTTGTACACAACCCTGGTCGACCTCTTAAAGGACATAATTCCCTAAATTTGTCACCTCTTCAAGGGTTTGTCCATATCTAGGGTCTGCCTCTTAAAGGGCCAGTCATCAAAACATGTCACATGTTCAAGTGGATTTCCACTTCATAAGCCACATTGACATTTCCAAAGGTCTGTCCATTCCCAGGGTTGTCTCTTAGAAGGCCACCCACACACAATAATGCATCTTTAAGGACTGTCCACTTCCATGGTCATCCTCTTCATAGGCCAGTCACCTTAAAGTATTGCCAATTTTAAAGGTCCGTAAGCTTCCCAGGTCCACCTCTTAAAGGGCCAGTACACTTAAAATGCTGTTGTTTCGAGGGTTTGTACACAACCCTGGTCAACCTCTTAAAGGACGTAATTCCCTAAATTTGTCACCTCTTCAAGGGTTTGTCCACTTCTAGGGTCTGCCTCTTAAAGGGCCAGTCCGCAAAACATGTCACATGTTCAAGTGGCTTTCCACTTCATAAGCCACATTGACATTTCCAAAGGTCTGTCCATTCCCAGGGTTGTCTCTTAGAAGGCCACCCACACACAATAATGCATCTTTAAGGACTGTCCACTTCCATGGTCATCCTCTTCATAGGCCAGTCACCTTAAAGTATTGCCAATTTTAAAGGTCCGTAAGCTTCCCAGGTCCACCTCTTAAAGGGCCAGTACACTTAAAATGCTGTTGTTTTGAGGGTTTGTACACAACCCTGGTCAACCTCTTAAAGGACATAATTCCCTAAATTTGTCACCTCTTCAAGGGTTTGTCCACTTCTAGGGTCTGCCTCTTAAAGGGCCAGTCCGCAAAACATGTCACATGTTCAAGTGGCTTTCCACTTCATAAGCCACATTGACATTTCCAAAGGTCTGTCCATTCCCAGGGTTGTCTCTTAGAAGGCCACCCACACACAATAATGCATCTTTAAGGACTGTCCACTTCCATGGTCATCCTCTTCATAGGCCAGTCACCTTAAAGTATTGCCAATTTTAAAGGTCTGTAAGCTTCCCAGGTCCACCTCTTAAAGGGCCAGTACACTTAAAATGCTGTTGTTTCGAGGGTTTGTACACAACCCTGGTCAACCTCTTAAAGGACATAATTCCCTAAATTTGTCACCTCTTCAAGGGTGTGTCCACTTCTAGGGTCTGCCTCTTAAAGGGCCAGTCCGCAAAACATGTCACATGTTCAAGTGGCTTTCCACTTCATAAGCCACATTGACATTTCCAAAGGTCTGTCCATTCCCAGGGTTGTCTCTTAGAAGGCCACCCACACACAATAATGCATCTTTAAGGACTGTCCACTTCCATGGTCATCCTCTTCATAGGCCAGTCACCTTAAAGTATTGCCAATTTTAAAGGTCCGTAAGCTTCCCAGGTCCACCTCTTAAAGGGCCAGTACACTTAAAATGCTGTTGTTTTGAGGGTTTGTACACAACCCTGGTCAACCTCTTAAAGGACATAATTCCCTAAATTTGTCACCTCTTCAAGGGTTTGTCCACTTCTAGGGTCTGCCTCTTAAAGGGCCAGTCCGCAAAACATGTCACATGTTCAAGTGGCTTTCCACTTCATAAGCCACATTGACATTTCCAAAGGTCTGTCCATTCCCAGGGTTGTCTCTTAGAAGGCCACACACACACAATAATGCATCTTTAAGGACTGTCCACTTCCATGGTCATCCTCTTCATAGGCCAGTCACCTTAAAGTATTGCCAATTTTAAAGGTCCGTAAGCTTCCCAGGTCCACCTCTTAAAGGGCCAGTACACTTAAAATGCTGTTGTTTTGAGGGTTTGTACACAACCCTGGTCAACCTCTTAAAGGACATAATTCCCTAAATTTGTCACCTCTTCAAGGGTTTGTCCACTTCTAGGGTCTGCCTCTTAAAGGGCCAGTCATCAAAACATGTCACATGTTCAAGTGGCTTTCCACTTCATAAGCCACATTGACATTTCCAAAGGTCTGTCCATTCCCAGGGTTGTCTCTTAGAAGGCCACCCACACACAATAATGCATCTTTAAGGACTGTCCACTTCCATGGTCATCCTCTTCATAGGCCAGTCACCTTAAAGTATTGCCAATTTTAAAGGTCCGTAAGCTTCCCAGGTCCACCTCTTAAAGGGCCAGTACACTTAAAATGCTGTTGTTTCGAGGGTTTGTACACAACCCTGGTCAACCTCTTAAAGGACATAATTCCCTAAATTTGTCACCTCTTCAAGGGTTTGTCCACTTCTAGGGTCTGCCTCTTAAAGGGCCAGTCCGCAAAACATGTCACATGTTCAAGTGGCTTTCCACTTCATAAGCCACATTGACATTTCCAAAGGTCTGTCCATTCCCAGGGTTGTCTCTTAGAAGGCCACCCACACACAATAATGCATCTTAAGGACTGTCCACTTCCATGGTCATCCTCTTCATAGGCCAGTCACCTTAAAGTATTGCCAATTTTAAAGGTCCGTAAGCTTCCCAGGTCCACCTCTTAAAGGGCCAGTACACTTAAAATGCTGTTGTTTCAAGGGTTTGTACACAACCCTGGTCAACCTCTTAAAGGACATAATTCCCTAAATTTGTCACCTCTTCAAGGGTTTGTCCACTTCTAGGGTCTGCCTCTTAAAGGGCCAGTCCGCAAAACATGTCACATGTTCAAGTGGCTTTCCACTTCATAAGCCACATTGACATTTCCAAAGGTCTGTCCATTCCCAGGGTTGTCTCTTAGAAGGCCACCCACACACAATAATGCATCTTTAAGGACTGTCCACTTCCATGGTCATCCTCTTCATAGGCCAGTCACCTTAAAGTATTGCCAATTTTAAAGGTCCGTAAGCTTCCCAGGTCCACCTCTTAAAGGGCCAGTACACTTAAAATGCTGTTGTTTTGAGGGTTTGTACACAACCCTGGTCAACCTCTTAAAGGACATAATTCCCTAAATTTGTCACCTCTTCAAGGGTTTGTCCACTTCTAGGGTCTGCCTCTTAAAGGGCCAGTCCGCAAAACATGTCACATGTTCAAGTGGCTTTCCACTTCATAAGCCACATTGACATTTCCAAAGGTCTGTCCATTCCCAGGGTTGTCTCTTAGAAGGCCACCCACACACAATAATGCATCTTTAAGGACTGTCCACTTCCATGGTCATCCTCTTCATAGGCCAGTCACCTTAAAGTATTGCCAATTTTAAAGGTCTGTAAGCTTCCCAGGTCCACCTCTTAAAGGGCCAGTACACTTAAAATGCTGTTGTTTCAAGGGTTTGTACACAACCCTGGTCAACCTCTTAAAGGACATAATTCCCTAAATTTGTCACCTCTTCAAGGGTTTGTCCACTTCTAGGGTCTGCCTCTTAAAGGGCCAGTCCGCAAAACATGTCACATGTTCAAGTGGCTTTCCACTTCATAAGCCACATTGACATTTCCAAAGGTCTGTCCATTCCCAGGGTTGTCTCTTAGAAGGCCACCCACACACAATAATGCATCTTTAAGGACTGTCCACTTCCATGGTCATCCTCTTCATAGGCCAGTCACCTTAAAGTATTGCCAATTTTAAAGGTCCGTAAGCTTCCCAGGTCCACCTCTTAAAGGGCCAGTACACTTAAAATGCTGTTGTTTTGAGGGTTTGTACACAACCCTGGTCAACCTCTTAAAGGACATAATTCCCTAAATTTGTCACCTCTTCAAGGGTTTGTCCACTTCTAGGGTCTGCCTCTTAAAGGGCCAGTCCGCAAAACATGTCACATGTTCAAGTGGCTTTCCACTTCATAAGCCACATTGACATTTCCAAAGGTCTGTCCATTTCCAGGGTTGTCTCTTAGAAGGCCACACACACACACAATAATGCATCTTTAAGGACTGTCCACTTCCATGGTCATCCTCTTCATAGGCCAGTCACCTTAAAGTATTGCCAATTTTAAAGGTCCGTAAGCTTCCCAGGTCCACCTCTTAAAGGGCCAGTACACTTAAAATACTGTTGTTTCAAGGGTTTGTACACAACCCTGGTCAACCTCTTAAAGGACATAATTCCCTAAATTTGTCACCTCTTCAAGGGTTTGTCCATATCTAGGGTCTGCCTCTTAAAGGGCCAGTCATCAAAACATGTCACATGTTCAAGTGGCTTTCCACTTCATAAGCCACATTGACATTTCCAAAGGTCTGTCCATTCCCAGGGTTGTCTCTTAGAAGGCCACCCACACACAATAATGCATCTTTAAGGACTGTCCACTTCCATGGTCATCCTCTTCATAGGCCAGTCACCTTAAAGTATTGCCAATTTTAAAGGTCCGTAAGCTTCCCAGGTCCACCTCTTAAAGGGCCAGTACACTTAAAATGCTGTTGTTTTGAGGGTTTGTACACAACCCTGGTCAACCTCTTAAAGGACATAATTCCCTAAATTTGTCACCTCTTCAAGGGTTTGTCCACTTCTAGGGTCTGCCTCTTAAAGGGCCAGTCCGCAAAACATGTCACATGTTCAAGTGGCTTTCCACTTCATAAGCCACATTGACATTTCCAAAGGTCTGTCCATTCCCAGGGTTGTCTCTTAGAAGGCCACCCACACACAATAATGCATCTTTAAGGACTGTCCACTTCCATGGTCATCCTCTTCATAGGCCAGTCACCTTAAAGTATTGCCAATTTTAAAGGTCCGTAAGCTTCCCAGGTCCACCTCTTAAAGGGCCAGTACACTTAAAATGCTGTTGTTTTGAGGGTTTGTACACAACCCTGGTCAACCTCTTAAAGGACATAATTCTCTAAATTTGTCACCTCTTCAAGGGTTTGTCCACTTCTAGGGTCTGCCTCTTAAAGGGCCAGTCCGCAAAACATGTCACATGTTCAAGTGGCTTTCCACTTCATAAGCCACATTGACATTTCCAAAGGTCTGTCCATTCCCAGGGTTGTCTCTTAGAAGGCCACCCACACACAATAATGCATCTTTAAGGACTGTCCACTTCCATGGTCATCCTCTTCATAGGCCAGTCACCTTAAAGCATTGCCAATTTTAAAGGTCCGTAAGCTTCCCAGGTCCACCTCTTAAAGGGCCAGTATACTTAAAATGCTGTTGTTTTGAGGGTTTGTACACAACCCTGGTCAACCTCTTAAAGGACATAATTCCCTAAATTTGTCCCCTCTTCAAGGGTTTGTCCACTTCTAGGGTCTGCCTCTTAAAGGGCCAGTCCGCAAAACATGTCACATGTTCAAGTGGCTTTCCACTTCATAAGCCACATTGACATTTCCAAAGGTCTGTCCATTCCCAGGGTTGTCTCTTAGAAGGCCACCCACACACAATAATGCATCTTTAAGGACTGTCCACTTCCATGGTCATCCTCTTCATAGGCCAGTCACCTTAAAGTATTGCCAATTTTAAAGGTCCGTAAGCTTCCCAGGTCCACCTCTTAAAGGGCCAGTACACTTAAAATGCTGTTGTTTCGAGGGTTTGTACACAACCCTGGTCAACCTCTTAAAGGACATAATTCCCTAAATTTGTCACCTCTTCAAGGGTTTGTCCACTTCTAGGGTCTGCCTCTTAAAGGGCCAGTCCGCAAAACATGTCACATGTTCAAGTGGCTTTCCACTTCATAAGCCACATTGACATTTCCAAAGGTCTGTCCATTCCCAGGGTTGTCTCTTAGAAGGCCACCCACACACAATAATGCATCTTTAAGGACTGTCCACTTCCATGGTCCTCCTCTTCATAGGCCAGTCACCTTAAAGTATTGCCAATTTTAAAGGTCCGTTAGCTTCCCAGGTCCACCTCTTAAAGGGCCAGTACACTTAAAATGCTGTTGTTTCAAGGGTTTGTACACAACCCTGGTCAACCTCTTAAAGGACATAATTCCCTAAATTTGTCACCTCTTCAAGGGTTTGTCCACTTCTAGGGTCTGCCTCTTAAAGGGCCAGTCCGCAAAACATGTCACATGTTCAAGTGGCTTTCCACTTCATAAGCCACATTGACATTTCCAAAGGTCTGTCCATTCCCAGGGTTGTCTCTTAGAAGGCCACCCACACACAATAATGCATCTTTAAGGACTGTCCACTTCCATGGTCATCCTCTTCATAGGCCAGTCACCTTAAAGTATTGCCAATTTTAAAGGTCCGTAAGCTTCCCAGGTCCACCTCTTAAAGGGCCAGTACACTTAAAATGCTGTTGTTTCGAGGGTTTGTACACAACCCTGGTCAACCTCTTAAAGGACATAATTCCCTAAATTTGTCACCTCTTCAAGGGTTTGTCCACTTCTAGGGTCTACCTCTTAAAGGGCCAGTCCGCAAAACATGTCACATGTTCAAGTGGCTTTCCACTTCATAAGCCACATTGACATTTCCAAAGGTCTGTCCATTCCCAGGGTTGTCTCTTAGAAGGCCACCCACACACAATAATGCATCTTTAAGGACTGTCCACTTCCATGGTCATCCTCTTCATAGGCCAGTCACCTTAAAGTATTGCCAATTTTAAAGGTCCGTAAGCTTCCCAGGTCCACCTCTTAAAGGGCCAGTACACTTAAAATGCTGTTGTTTCGAGGGTTTGTACACAACCCTGGTCAACCTCTTAAAGGACATAATTCCCTAAATTTGTCACCTCTTCAAGGGTTTGTCCACTTCTAGGGTCTGCCTCTTAAAGGGCCAGTCCTCAAAACATGTCACATGTTCAAGTGGCTTTCCACTTCATAAGCCACATTGACATTTCCAAAGGTCTGTCCATTCCCAGGGTTGTCTCTTAGAAGGCCACCCACACACAATAATGCATCTTTAAGGACTGTCCACTTCCATGGTCATCCTCTTCATAGGCCAGTCACCTTAAAGTATTGCCAATTTTAAAGGTCCGTAAGCTTCCCAGGTCCACCTCTTAAAGGGCCAGTACACTTAAAATGCTGTTGTTTTGAGGGTTTGTACACAACCCTGGTCAACCTCTTAAAGGACATAATTCCCTAAATTTGTCACCTCTTCAAGGGTTTGTCCACTTCTAGGGTCTGCCTCTTAAAGGGCCAGTCCGCAAAACATGTCACATGTTCAAGTGGCTTTCCACTTCATAAGCCACATTGACATTTCCAAAGGTCTGTCCATTCCCAGGGTTGTCTCTTAGAAGGCCACACACACACAATAATGCATCTTTAAGGACTGTCCACTTCCATGGTCATCCTCTTCATAGGCCAGTCACCTTAAAGTATTGCCAATTTTAAAGGTCCGTAAGCTTCCCAGGTCCACCTCCTAAAGGGCCAGTACACTTAAAATGCTGTTGTTTTGAGGGTTTGTACACAACCCTGGTCAACCTCTTAAAGGACATAATTCCCTAAATTTGTCACCTCTTCAAGGGTTTGTCCACTTCTAGGGTCTGCCTCTTAAAGGGCCAGTCCGCAAAACATGTCACATGTTCAAGTGGCTTTCCACTTCATAAGCCACATTGACATTTCCAAAGGTCTGTCCATTCCCAGGGTTGTCTCTTAGAAGGCCACCCACACACAATAATGCATCTTTAAGGACTGTCCACTTCCATGGTCATCCTCTTCATAGGCCAGTCACCTTAAAGTATTGCCAATTTTAAAGGTCCGTAAGCTTCCCAGGTCCACCTCTTAAAGGGCCAGTACACTTAAAATGCTGTTGTTTTGAGGGTTTGTACACAACCCTGGTCAACCTCTTAAAGGACATAATTCCCTAAATTTGTCACCTCTTCAAGGGTTTGTCCACTTCTAGGGTCTGCCTCTTAAAGGGCCAGTCCGCAAAACATGTCACATGTTCAAGTGGCTTTCCACTTCATAAGCCACATTGACATTTCCAAAGGTCTGTCCATTCCCAGGGTTGTCTCTTAGAAGGCCACCCACACACAATAATGCATCTTTAAGGACTGTCCACTTCCATGGTCATCCTCTTCATAGGCCAGTCACCTTAAAGTATTGCCAATTTTAAAGGTCCGTAAGCTTCCCAGGTCCACCTCTTAAAGGGCCAGTACACTTAAAATGCTGTTGTTTCGAGGGTTTGTACACAACCCTGGTCAACCTCTTAAAGGACATAATTCCCTAAATTTGTCACCTCTTCAAGGGTTTGTCCACTTCTAGGGTCTGCCTCTTAAAGGGCCAGTCCGCAAAACATGTCACATGTTCAAGTGGCTTTCCACTTCATAAGCCACATTGACATTTCCAAAGGTCTGTCCATTCCCAGGGTTGTCTCTTAGAAGGCCACCCACACACAATAATGCATCTTAAGGACTGTCCACTTCCATGGTCATCCTCTTCATAGGCCAGTCACCTTAAAGTATTGCCAATTTTAAAGGTCCGTAAGCTTCCCAGGTCCACCTCTTAAAGGGCCAGTACACTTAAAATGCTGTTGTTTCAAGGGTTTGTACACAACCCTGGTCAACCTCTTAAAGGACATAATTCCCTAAATTTGTCACCTCTTCAAGGGTTTGTCCACTTCTAGGGTCTGCCTCTTAAAGGGCCAGTCCGCAAAACATGTCACATGTTCAAGTGGCTTTCCACTTCATAAGCCACATTGACATTTCCAAAGGTCTGTCCATTCCCAGGGTTGTCTCTTAGAAGGCCACCCACACACAATAATGCATCTTTAAGGACTGTCCACTTCCATGGTCATCCTCTTCATAGGCCAGTCACCTTAAAGTATTGCCAATTTTAAAGGTCCGTAAGCTTCCCAGGTCCACCTCTTAAAGGGCCAGTACACTTAAAATGCTGTTGTTTTGAGGGTTTGTACACAACCCTGGTCAACCTCTTAAAGGACATAATTCCCTAAATTTGTCACCTCTTCAAGGGTTTGTCCACTTCTAGGGTCTGCCTCTTAAAGGGCCAGTCCGCAAAACATGTCACATGTTCAAGTGGCTTTCCACTTCATAAGCCACATTGACATTTCCAAAGGTCTGTCCATTCCCAGGGTTGTCTCTTAGAAGGCCACCCACACACAATAATGCATCTTTAAGGACTGTCCACTTCCATGGTCATCCTCTTCATAGGCCAGTCACCTTAAAGTATTGCCAATTTTAAAGGTCTGTAAGCTTCCCAGGTCCACCTCTTAAAGGGCCAGTACACTTAAAATGCTGTTGTTTCAAGGGTTTGTACACAACCCTGGTCAACCTCTTAAAGGACATAATTCCCTAAATTTGTCACCTCTTCAAGGGTTTGTCCACTTCTAGGGTCTGCCTCTTAAAGGGCCAGTCCGCAAAACATGTCACATGTTCAAGTGGCTTTCCACTTCATAAGCCACATTGACATTTCCAAAGGTCTGTCCATTCCCAGGGTTGTCTCTTAGAAGGCCACCCACACACAATAATGCATCTTTAAGGACTGTCCACTTCCATGGTCATCCTCTTCATAGGCCAGTCACCTTAAAGTATTGCCAATTTTAAAGGTCCGTAAGCTTCCCAGGTCCACCTCTTAAAGGGCCAGTACACTTAAAATGCTGTTGTTTTGAGGGTTTGTACACAACCCTGGTCAACCTCTTAAAGGACATAATTCCCTAAATTTGTCACCTCTTCAAGGGTTTGTCCACTTCTAGGGTCTGCCTCTTAAAGGGCCAGTCCGCAAAACATGTCACATGTTCAAGTGGCTTTCCACTTCATAAGCCACATTGACATTTCCAAAGGTCTGTCCATTTCCAGGGTTGTCTCTTAGAAGGCCACACACACACAATAATGCATCTTTAAGGACTGTCCACTTCCATGGTCATCCTCTTCATAGGCCAGTCACCTTAAAGTATTGCCAATTTTAAAGGTCCGTAAGCTTCCCAGGTCCACCTCTTAAAAGGCCAGTACACTTAAAATACTGTTGTTTCAAGGGTTTGTACACAACCCTGGTCAACCTCTTAAAGGACATAATTCCCTAAATTTGTCACCTCTTCAAGGGTTTGTCCATATCTAGGGTCTGCCTCTTAAAGGGCCAGTCATCAAAACATGTCACATGTTCAAGTGGCTTTCCACTTCATAAGCCACATTGACATTTCCAAAGGTCTGTCCATTCCCAGGGTTGTCTCTTAGAAGGCCACCCACACACAATAATGCATCTTTAAGGACTGTCCACTTCCATGGTCATCCTCTTCATAGGCCAGTCACCTTAAAGTATTGCCAATTTTAAAGGTCCGTAAGCTTCCCAGGTCCACCTCTTAAAGGGCCAGTACACTTAAAATGCTGTTGTTTTGAGGGTTTGTACACAACCCTGGTCAACCTCTTAAAGGACATAATTCCCTAAATTTGTCACCTCTTCAAGGGTTTGTCCACTTCTAGGGTCTGCCTCTTAAAGGGCCAGTCCGCAAAACATGTCACATGTTCAAGTGGCTTTCCACTTCATAAGCCACATTGACATTTCCAAAGGTCTGTCCATTCCCAGGGTTGTCTCTTAGAAGGCCACCCACACACAATAATGCATCTTTAAGGACTGTCCACTTCCATGGTCATCCTCTTCATAGGCCAGTCACCTTAAAGTATTGCCAATTTTAAAGGTCCGTAAGCTTCCCAGGTCCACCTCTTAAAGGGCCAGTACACTTAAAATGCTGTTGTTTTGAGGGTTTGTACACAACCCTGGTCAACCTCTTAAAGGACATAATTCTCTAAATTTGTCACCTCTTCAAGGGTTTGTCCACTTCTAGGGTCTGCCTCTTAAAGGGCCAGTCCGCAAAACATGTCACATGTTCAAGTGGCTTTCCACTTCATAAGCCACATTGACATTTCCAAAGGTCTGTCCATTCCCAGGGTTGTCTCTTAGAAGGCCACCCACACACAATAATGCATCTTTAAGGACTGTCCACTTCCATGGTCATCCTCTTCATAGGCCAGTCACCTTAAAGTATTGCCAATTTTAAAGGTCCGTAAGCTTCCCAGGTCCACCTCTTAAAGGGCCAGTATACTTAAAATGCTGTTGTTTTGAGGGTTTGTACACAACCCTGGTCAACCTCTTAAAGGACATAATTCCCTAAATTTGTCCCCTCTTCAAGGGTTTGTCCACTTCTAGGGTCTGCCTCTTAAAGGGCCAGTCCGCAAAACATGTCACATGTTCAAGTGGCTTTCCACTTCATAAGCCACATTGACATTTCCAAAGGTCTGTCCATTCCCAGGGTTGTCTCTTAGAAGGCCACCCACACACAATAATGCATCTTTAAGGACTGTCCACTTCCATGGTCATCCTCTTCATAGGCCAGTCACCTTAAAGTATTGCCAATTTTAAAGGTCCGTAAGCTTCCCAGGTCCACCTCTTAAAGGGCCAGTACACTTAAAATGCTGTTGTTTCGAGGGTTTGTACACAACCCTGGTCAACCTCTTAAAGGACATAATTCCCTAAATTTGTCACCTCTTCAAGGGTTTGTCCACTTCTAGGGTCTGCCTCTTAAAGGGCCAGTCCGCAAAACATGTCACATGTTCAAGTGGCTTTCCACTTCATAAGCCACATTGACATTTCCAAAGGTCTGTCCATTCCCAGGGTTGTCTCTTAGAAGGCCACCCACACACAATAATGCATCTTTAAGGACTGTCCACTTCCATGGTCCTCCTCTTCATAGGCCAGTCACCTTAAAGTATTGCCAATTTTAAAGGTCCGTTAGCTTCCCAGGTCCACCTCTTAAAGGGCCAGTACACTTAAAATGCTGTTGTTTCAAGGGTTTGTAC
Source organism: Eleutherodactylus coqui (assembly GCF_035609145.1). Taxonomy (NCBI): domain Eukaryota; kingdom Metazoa; phylum Chordata; class Amphibia; order Anura; family Eleutherodactylidae; genus Eleutherodactylus; species Eleutherodactylus coqui. The sequence continues at coordinate 124,829 of NW_027102551.1, read as the reverse complement.
ACAACCCTGGTCAACCTCTTAAAGGACATAATTCCCTAAATTTGTCACCTCTTCAAGGGTTTGTCCACTTCTAGGGTCTGCCTCTTAAAGGGCCAGTCCGCAAAACATGTCACATGTTCAAGTGGCTTTCCACTTCATAAGCCACATTGACATTTCCAAAGGTCTGTCCATTCCCAGGGTTGTCTCTTAGAAGGCCACCCACACACAATAATGCATCTTTAAGGACTGTCCACTTCCATGGTCATCCTCTTCATAGGCCAGTCACCTTAAAGTATTGCCAATTTTAAAGGTCCGTAAGCTTCCCAGGTCCACCTCTTAAAGGGCCAGTACACTTAAAATGCTGTTGTTTCGAGGGTTTGTACACAACCCTGGTCAACCTCTTAAAGGACATAATTCCCTAAATTTGTCACCTCTTCAAGGGTTTGTCCACTTCTAGGGTCTACCTCTTAAAGGGCCAGTCCGCAAAACATGTCACATGTTCAAGTGGCTTTCCACTTCATAAGCCACATTGACATTTCCAAAGGTCTGTCCATTCCCAGGGTTGTCTCTTAGAAGGCCACCCACACACAATAATGCATCTTTAAGGACTGTCCACTTCCATGGTCATCCTCTTCATAGGCCAGTCACCTTAAAGTATTGCCAATTTTAAAGGTCCGTAAGCTTCCCAGGTCCACCTCTTAAAGGGCCAGTACACTTAAAATGCTGTTGTTTCGAGGGTTTGTACACAACCCTGGTCAACCTCTTAAAGGACATAATTCCCTAAATTTGTCACCTCTTCAAGGGTTTGTCCACTTCTAGGGTCTGCCTCTTAAAGGGCCAGTCCTCAAAACATGTCACATGTTCAAGTGGCTTTCCACTTCATAAGCCACATTGACATTTCCAAAGGTCTGTCCATTCCCAGGGTTGTCTCTTAGAAGGCCACCCACACACAATAATGCATCTTTAAGGACTGTCCACTTCCATGGTCATCCTCTTCATAGGCCAGTCACCTTAAAGTATTGCCAATTTTAAAGGTCCGTAAGCTTCCCAGGTCCACCTCTTAAAGGGCCAGTACACTTAAAATGCTGTTGTTTTGAGGGTTTGTACACAACCCTGGTCAACCTCTTAAAGGACATAATTCCCTAAATTTGTCACCTCTTCAAGGGTTTGTCCACTTCTAGGGTCTGCCTCTTAAAGGGCCAGTCCGCAAAACATGTCACATGTTCAAGTGGCTTTCCACTTCATAAGCCACATTGACATTTCCAAAGGTCTGTCCATTCCCAGGGTTGTCTCTTAGAAGGCCACACACACACAATAATGCATCTTTAAGGACTGTCCACTTCCATGGTCATCCTCTTCATAGGCCAGTCACCTTAAAGTATTGCCAATTTTAAAGGTCCGTAAGCTTCCCAGGTCCACCTCCTAAAGGGCCAGTACACTTAAAATGCTGTTGTTTTGAGGGTTTGTACACAACCCTGGTCAACCTCTTAAAGGACATAATTCCCTAAATTTGTCACCTCTTCAAGGGTTTGTCCACTTCTAGGGTCTGCCTCTTAAAGGGCCAGTCCGCAAAACATGTCACATGTTCAAGTGGCTTTCCACTTCATAAGCCACATTGACATTTCCAAAGGTCTGTCCATTCCCAGGGTTGTCTCTTAGAAGGCCACCCACACACAATAATGCATCTTTAAGGACTGTCCACTTCCATGGTCATCCTCTTCATAGGCCAGTCACCTTAAAGTATTGCCAATTTTAAAGGTCCGTAAGCTTCCCAGGTCCACCTCTTAAAGGGCCAGTACACTTAAAATGCTGTTGTTTTGAGGGTTTGTACACAACCCTGGTCAACCTCTTAAAGGACATAATTCCCTAAATTTGTCACCTCTTCAAGGGTTTGTCCACTTCTAGGGTCTGCCTCTTAAAGGGCCAGTCCGCAAAACATGTCACATGTTCAAGTGGCTTTCCACTTCATAAGCCACATTGACATTTCCAAAGGTCTGTCCATTCCCAGGGTTGTCTCTTAGAAGGCCACCCACACACAATAATGCATCTTTAAGGACTGTCCACTTCCATGGTCATCCTCTTCATAGGCCAGTCACCTTAAAGTATTGCCAATTTTAAAGGTCCGTAAGCTTCCCAGGTCCACCTCTTAAAGGGCCAGTACACTTAAAATGCTGTTGTTTCGAGGGTTTGTACACAACCCTGGTCAACCTCTTAAAGGACATAATTCCCTAAATTTGTCACCTCTTCAAGGGTTTGTCCACTTCTAGGGTCTGCCTCTTAAAGGGCCAGTCCGCAAAACATGTCACATGTTCAAGTGGCTTTCCACTTCATAAGCCACATTGACATTTCCAAAGGTCTGTCCATTCCCAGGGTTGTCTCTTAGAAGGCCACCCACACACAATAATGCATCTTAAGGACTGTCCACTTCCATGGTCATCCTCTTCATAGGCCAGTCACCTTAAAGTATTGCCAATTTTAAAGGTCCGTAAGCTTCCCAGGTCCACCTCTTAAAGGGCCAGTACACTTAAAATGCTGTTGTTTCAAGGGTTTGTACACAACCCTGGTCAACCTCTTAAAGGACATAATTCCCTAAATTTGTCACCTCTTCAAGGGTTTGTCCACTTCTAGGGTCTGCCTCTTAAAGGGCCAGTCCGCAAAACATGTCACATGTTCAAGTGGCTTTCCACTTCATAAGCCACATTGACATTTCCAAAGGTCTGTCCATTCCCAGGGTTGTCTCTTAGAAGGCCACCCACACACAATAATGCATCTTTAAGGACTGTCCACTTCCATGGTCATCCTCTTCATAGGCCAGTCACCTTAAAGTATTGCCAATTTTAAAGGTCCGTAAGCTTCCCAGGTCCACCTCTTAAAGGGCCAGTACACTTAAAATGCTGTTGTTTTGAGGGTTTGTACACAACCCTGGTCAACCTCTTAAAGGACATAATTCCCTAAATTTGTCACCTCTTCAAGGGTTTGTCCACTTCTAGGGTCTGCCTCTTAAAGGGCCAGTCCGCAAAACATGTCACATGTTCAAGTGGCTTTCCACTTCATAAGCCACATTGACATTTCCAAAGGTCTGTCCATTCCCAGGGTTGTCTCTTAGAAGGCCACCCACACACAATAATGCATCTTTAAGGACTGTCCACTTCCATGGTCATCCTCTTCATAGGCCAGTCACCTTAAAGTATTGCCAATTTTAAAGGTCTGTAAGCTTCCCAGGTCCACCTCTTAAAGGGCCAGTACACTTAAAATGCTGTTGTTTCAAGGGTTTGTACACAACCCTGGTCAACCTCTTAAAGGACATAATTCCCTAAATTTGTCACCTCTTCAAGGGTTTGTCCACTTCTAGGGTCTGCCTCTTAAAGGGCCAGTCCGCAAAACATGTCACATGTTCAAGTGGCTTTCCACTTCATAAGCCACATTGACATTTCCAAAGGTCTGTCCATTCCCAGGGTTGTCTCTTAGAAGGCCACCCACACACAATAATGCATCTTTAAGGACTGTCCACTTCCATGGTCATCCTCTTCATAGGCCAGTCACCTTAAAGTATTGCCAATTTTAAAGGTCCGTAAGCTTCCCAGGTCCACCTCTTAAAGGGCCAGTACACTTAAAATGCTGTTGTTTTGAGGGTTTGTACACAACCCTGGTCAACCTCTTAAAGGACATAATTCCCTAAATTTGTCACCTCTTCAAGGGTTTGTCCACTTCTAGGGTCTGCCTCTTAAAGGGCCAGTCCGCAAAACATGTCACATGTTCAAGTGGCTTTCCACTTCATAAGCCACATTGACATTTCCAAAGGTCTGTCCATTTCCAGGGTTGTCTCTTAGAAGGCCACACACACACAATAATGCATCTTTAAGGACTGTCCACTTCCATGGTCATCCTCTTCATAGGCCAGTCACCTTAAAGTATTGCCAATTTTAAAGGTCCGTAAGCTTCCCAGGTCCACCTCTTAAAGGGCCAGTACACTTAAAATACTGTTGTTTCAAGGGTTTGTACACAACCCTGGTCAACCTCTTAAAGGACATAATTCCCTAAATTTGTCACCTCTTCAAGGGTTTGTCCATATCTAGGGTCTGCCTCTTAAAGGGCCAGTCATCAAAACATGTCACATGTTCAAGTGGCTTTCCACTTCATAAGCCACATTGACATTTCCAAAGGTCTGTCCATTCCCAGGGTTGTCTCTTAGAAGGCCACCCACACACAATAATGCATCTTTAAGGACTGTCCACTTCCATGGTCATCCTCTTCATAGGCCAGTCACCTTAAAGTATTGCCAATTTTAAAGGTCCGTAAGCTTCCCAGGTCCACCTCTTAAAGGGCCAGTACACTTAAAATGCTGTTGTTTTGAGGGTTTGTACACAACCCTGGTCAACCTCTTAAAGGACATAATTCCCTAAATTTGTCACCTCTTCAAGGGTTTGTCCACTTCTAGGGTCTGCCTCTTAAAGGGCCAGTCCGCAAAACATGTCACATGTTCAAGTGGCTTTCCACTTCATAAGCCACATTGACATTTCCAAAGGTCTGTCCATTCCCAGGGTTGTCTCTTAGAAGGCCACCCACACACAATAATGCATCTTTAAGGACTGTCCACTTCCATGGTCATCCTCTTCATAGGCCAGTCACCTTAAAGTATTGCCAATTTTAAAGGTCCGTAAGCTTCCCAGGTCCACCTCTTAAAGGGCCAGTACACTTAAAATGCTGTTGTTTTGAGGGTTTGTACACAACCCTGGTCAACCTCTTAAAGGACATAATTCTCTAAATTTGTCACCTCTTCAAGGGTTTGTCCACTTCTAGGGTCTGCCTCTTAAAGGGCCAGTCCGCAAAACATGTCACATGTTCAAGTGGCTTTCCACTTCATAAGCCACATTGACATTTCCAAAGGTCTGTCCATTCCCAGGGTTGTCTCTTAGAAGGCCACCCACACACAATAATGCATCTTTAAGGACTGTCCACTTCCATGGTCATCCTCTTCATAGGCCAGTCACCTTAAAGTATTGCCAATTTTAAAGGTCCGTAAGCTTCCCAGGTCCACCTCTTAAAGGGCCAGTATACTTAAAATGCTGTTGTTTTGAGGGTTTGTACACAACCCTGGTCAACCTCTTAAAGGACATAATTCCCTAAATTTGTCCCCTCTTCAAGGGTTTGTCCACTTCTAGGGTCTGCCTCTTAAAGGGCCAGTCCGCAAAACATGTCACATGTTCAAGTGGCTTTCCACTTCATAAGCCACATTGACATTTCCAAAGGTCTGTCCATTCCCAGGGTTGTCTCTTAGAAGGCCACCCACACACAATAATGCATCTTTAAGGACTGTCCACTTCCATGGTCATCCTCTTCATAGGCCAGTCACCTTAAAGTATTGCCAATTTTAAAGGTCCGTAAGCTTCCCAGGTCCACCTCTTAAAGGGCCAGTACACTTAAAATGCTGTTGTTTCGAGGGTTTGTACACAACCCTGGTCAACCTCTTAAAGGACATAATTCCCTAAATTTGTCACCTCTTCAAGGGTTTGTCCACTTCTAGGGTCTGCCTCTTAAAGGGCCAGTCCGCAAAACATGTCACATGTTCAAGTGGCTTTCCACTTCATAAGCCACATTGACATTTCCAAAGGTCTGTCCATTCCCAGGGTTGTCTCTTAGAAGGCCACCCACACACAATAATGCATCTTTAAGGACTGTCCACTTCCATGGTCCTCCTCTTCATAGGCCAGTCACCTTAAAGTATTGCCAATTTTAAAGGTCCGTTAGCTTCCCAGGTCCACCTCTTAAAGGGCCAGTACACTTAAAATGCTGTTGTTTCAAGGGTTTGTACACAACCCTGGTCAACCTCTTAAAGGACATAATTCCCTAAATTTGTCACCTCTTCAAGGGTTTGTCCACTTCTAGGGTCTGCCTCTTAAAGGGCCAGTCCGCAAAACATGTCACATGTTCAAGTGGCTTTCCACTTCATAAGCCACATTGACATTTCCAAAGGTCTGTCCATTCCCAGGGTTGTCTCTTAGAAGGCCACCCACACACAATAATGCATCTTTAAGGACTGTCCACTTCCATGGTCATCCTCTTCATAGGCCAGTCACCTTAAAGTATTGCCAATTTTAAAGGTCCGTAAGCTTCCCAGGTCCACCTCTTAAAGGGCCAGTACACTTAAAATGCTGTTGTTTCGAGGGTTTGTACACAACCCTGGTCAACCTCTTAAAGGACATAATTCCCTAAATTTGTCACCTCTTCAAGGGTTTGTCCACTTCTAGGGTCTACCTCTTAAAGGGCCAGTCCGCAAAACATGTCACATGTTCAAGTGGCTTTCCACTTCATAAGCCACATTGACATTTCCAAAGGTCTGTCCATTCCCAGGGTTGTCTCTTAGAAGGCCACCCACACACAATAATGCATCTTTAAGGACTGTCCACTTCCATGGTCATCCTCTTCATAGGCCAGTCACCTTAAAGTATTGCCAATTTTAAAGGTCCGTAAGCTTCCCAGGTCCACCTCTTAAAGGGCCAGTACACTTAAAATGCTGTTGTTTCAAGGGTTTGTACACAACCCTGGTCAACCTCTTAAAGGACATAATTCCCTAAATTTGTCACCTCTTCAAGGGTGTGTCCACTTCTAGGGTCTGCCTCTTAAAGGGCCAGTCCGCAAAACATGTCACATGTTCAAGTGGCTTTCCACTTCATAAGCCACATTGACATTTCCAAAGGTCTGTCCATTCCCAGGGTTGTCTCTTAGAAGGCCACCCACACACAATAATGCATCTTTAAGGACTGTCCACTTCCATGGTCATCCTCTTCATAGGCCAGTCACCTTAAAGTATTGCCAATTTTAAAGGTCCGTAAGCTTCCCAGGTCCACCTCTTAAAGGGCCAGTACACTTAAAATGCTGTTGTTTTGAGGGTTTGTACACAACCCTGGTCAACCTCTTAAAGGACATAATTCCCTAAATTTGTCACCTCTTCAAGGGTTTGTCCACTTCTAGGGTCTGCCTCTTAAAGGGCCAGTCCGCAAAACATGTCACATGTTCAAGTGGCTTTCCACTTAATAAGCCACATTGACATTTCCAAAGGTCTGTCCATTCCCAGGGTTGTCTCTTAGAAGGCCACCCACACACAATAATGCATCTTTAAGGACTGTCCACTTCCATGGTCATCCTCTTCATAGGCCAGTCACCTTAAAGTATTGCCAATTTTAAAGGTCCGTAAGCTTCCCAGGTCCACCTCTTAAAGGGCCAGTACACTTAAAATGCTGTTGTTTCGAGGGTTTGTACACAACCCTGGTCAACCTCTTAAAGGACATAATTCCCTAAATTTGTCACCTCTTCAAGGGTTTGTCCACTTCTAGGGTCTGCCTCTTAAAGGGCCAGTCCGCAAAACATGTCACATGTTCAAGTGGCTTTCCACTTCATAAGCCACATTGACATTTCCAAAGGTCTGTCCATTCCCAGGGTTGTCTCTTAGAAGGCCACCCACACACAATAATGCATCTTTAAGGACTGTCCACTTCCATGGTCATCCTCTTCATAGGCCAGTCACCTTAAAGTATTGCCAATTTTAAAGGTCCGTAAGCTTCCCAGGTCCACCTCTTAAAGGGCCAGTACACTTAAAATGCTGTTGTTTCAAGGGTTTGTACACAACCCTGGTCAACCTCTTAAAGGACATAATTCCCTAAATTTGTCACCTCTTCAAGGGTTTGTCCACTTCTAGGGTCTGCCTCTTAAAGGGCCAGTCCGCAAAACATGTCACATGTTCAAGTGGCTTTCCACTTCATAAGCCACATTGACATTTCCAAAGGTCTGTCCATTCCCAGGGTTGTCTCTTAGAAGGCCACCCACACACAATAATGCATCTTTAAGGACTGTCCACTTCCATGGTCATCCTCTTCATAGGCCAGTCACCTTAAAGTATTGCCAATTTTAAAGGTCTGTAAGCTTCCCAGGTCCACCTCTTAAAGGGCCAGTACACTTAAAATGCTGTTGTTTCAAGGGTTTGTACACAACCCTGGTCAACCTCTTAAAGGACATAATTCCCTAAATTTGTCACCTCTTCAAGGGTTTGTCCACTTCTAGGGTCTGCCTCTTAAAGGGCCAGTCCGCAAAACATGTCACATGTTCAAGTGGCTTTCCACTTCATAAGCCACATTGACATTTCCAAAGGTCTGTCCATTCCCAGGGTTGTCTCTTAGAAGGCCACCCACACACAATAATGCATCTTTAAGGACTGTCCACTTCCATGGTCATCCTCTTCATAGGCCAGTCACCTTAAAGTATTGCCAATTTTAAAGGTCCGTAAGCTTCCCAGGTCCACCTCTTAAAGGGCCAGTACACTTAAAATGCTGTTGTTTTGAGGGTTTGTACACAACCCTGGTCAACCTCTTAAAGGACATAATTCTCTAAATTTGTCACCTCTTCAAGGGTTTGTCCACTTCTAGGGTCTGCCTCTTAAAGGGCCAGTCCGCAAAACATGTCACATGTTCAAGTGGCTTTCCACTTCATAAGCCACATTGACATTTCCAAAGGTCTGTCCATTCCCAGGGTTGTCTCTTAGAAGGCCACCCACACACAATAATGCATCTTTAAGGACTGTCCACTTCCATGGTCATCCTCTTCATAGGCCAGTCACCTTAAAGTATTGCCAATTTTAAAGGTCCGTAAGCTTCCCAGGTCCACCTCTTAAAGGGCCAGTATACTTAAAATGCTGTTGTTTTGAGGGTTTGTACACAACCCTGGTCAACCTCTTAAAGGACATAATTCCCTAAATTTGTCCCCTCTTCAAGGGTTTGTCCACTTCTAGGGTCTGCCTCTTAAAGGGCCAGTCCGCAAAACATGTCACATGTTCAAGTGGCTTTCCACTTCATAAGCCACATTGACATTTCCAAAGGTCTGTCCATTCCCAGGGTTGTCTCTTAGAAGGCCACCCACACACAATAATGCATCTTTAAGGACTGTCCACTTCCATGGTCATCCTCTTCATAGGCCAGTCACCTTAAAGTATTGCCAATTTTAAAGGTCCGTAAGCTTCCCAGGTCCACCTCTTAAAGGGCCAGTACACTTAAAATGCTGTTGTTTCGAGGGTTTGTACACAACCCTGGTCAACCTCTTAAAGGACATAATTCCCTAAATTTGTCACCTCTTCAAGGGTTTGTCCATATCTAGGGTCTGCCTCTTAAAGGGCCAGTCATCAAAACATGTCACATGTTCAAGTGGATTTCCACTTCATAAGCCACATTGACATTTCCAAAGGTCTGTCCATTCCCAGGGTTGTCTCTTAGAAGGCCACCCACACACACTAATGCATCTTTAAGGACTGTCCACTTCCATGGTCATCCTCTTCATAGGCCAGTCAACTTAAAGTATTGCCAATTTTAAAGGTCCGTAAGCTTCCCAGGTCCACCTCTTAAAGGGCCAGTACACTTAAAATGCTGTTGTTTCGAGGGTTTGTACACAACCCTGGTCAACCTCTTAAAGGACGTAATTCCCTAAATTTGTCACCTCTTCAAGGGTTTGTCCACTTCTAGGGTCTGCCTCTTAAAGGGCCAGTCCGCAAAACATGTCACATGTTCAAGTGGCTTTCCACTTCATAAGCCACATTGACATTTCCAAAGGTCTGTCCATTCCCAGGGTTGTCTCTTAGAAGGCCACCCACACACAATAATGCATCTTTAAGGACTGTCCACTTCCATGGTCATCCTCTTCATAGGCCAGTCACCTTAAAGTATTGCCAATTTTAAAGGTCCGTAAGCTTCCCAGGTCCACCTCTTAAAGGGCCAGTACACTTAAAATGCTGTTGTTTTGAGGGTTTGTACACAACCCTGGTCAACCTCTTAAAGGACATAATTCCCTAAATTTGTCACCTCTTCAAGGGTTTGTCCACTTCTAGGGTCTGCCTCTTAAAGGGCCAGTCCGCAAAACATGTCACATGTTCAAGTGGCTTTCCACTTCATAAGCCACATTGACATTTCCAAAGGTCTGTCCATTCCCAGGGTTGTCTCTTAGAAGGCCACCCACACACAATAATGCATCTTTAAGGACTGTCCACTTCCATGGTCATCCTCTTCATAGGCCAGTCACCTTAAAGTATTGCCAATTTTAAAGGTCCGTAAGCTTCCCAGGTCCACCTCTTAAAGGGCCAGTACACTTAAAATGCTGTTGTTTCGAGGGTTTGTACACAACCCTGGTCAACCTCTTAAAGGACATAATTCCCTAAATTTGTCACCTCTTCAAGGGTTTGTCCACTTCTAGGGTCTGCCTCTTAAAGGGCCAGTCCGCAAAACATGTCACATGTTCAAGTGGCTTTCCACTTCATAAGCCACATTGACATTTCCAAAGGTCTGTCCATTCCCAGGGTTGTCTCTTAGAAGGCCACCCACACACAATAATGCATCTTTAAGGACTGTCCACTTCCATGGTCATCCTCTTCATAGGCCAGTCACCTTAAAGTATTGCCAATTTTAAAGGTCCGTAAGCTTCCCAGGTCCACCTCTTAAAGGGCCAGTACACTTAAAATGCTGTTGTTTCAAGGGTTTGTACACAACCCTGGTCAACCTCTTAAAGGACATAATTCCCTAAATTTGTCACCTCTTCAAGGGTTTGTCCACTTCTAGGGTCTGCCTCTTAAAGGGCCAGTCATCAAAACATGTCACATGTTCAAGTGGCTTTCCACTTCATAAGCCACATTGACATTTCCAAAGGTCTGTCCATTCCCAGGGTTGTCTCTTAGAAGGCCACCCACACACAATAATGCATCTTTAAGGACTGTCCACTTCCATGGTCATCCTCTTCATAGGCCAGTCACCTTAAAGTATTGCCAATTTTAAAGGTCCGTAAGCTTCCCAGGTCCACCTCTTAAAGGGCCAGTACACTTAAAATGCTGTTGTTTCGAGGGTTTGTACACAACCCTGGTCAACCTCTTAAAGGACATAATTCCCTAAATTTGTCACCTCTTCAAGGGTTTGTCCACTTCTAGGGTCTGCTTCTTAAAGGGCCAGTCCGCAAAACATGTCACATGTTCAAGTGGCTTTCCACTTCATAAGCCACATTGACATTTCCAAAGGTCTGTCCATTCCCAGGGTTGTCTCTTAGAAGGCCACCCACACACAATAATGCATCTTTAAGGACTGTCCACTTCCATGGTCATCCTCTTCATAGGCCAGTCACCTTAAAGTATTGCCAATTTTAAAGGTCCGTAAGCTTCCCAGGTCCACCTCTTAAAGGGCCAGTACACTTAAAATGCTGTTGTTTCGAGGGTTTGTACACAACCCTGGTCAACCTCTTAAAGGACATAATTCCCTAAATTTGTCACCTCTTCAAGGGTTTGTCCACTTCTAGGGTCTGCCTCTTAAAGGGCCAGTCCGCAAAACATGTCACATGTTCAAGTGGCTTTCCACTTCATAAGCCACATTGACATTTCCAAAGGTCTGTCCATTCCCAGGGTTGTCTCTTAGAAGGCCACCCACACACAATAATGCATCTTTAAGGACTGTCCACTTCCATGGTCATCCTCTTCATAGGCCAGTCACCTTAAAGTATTGCCAATTTTAAAGGTCCGTAAGCTTCCCAGGTCCACCTCTTAAAGGGCCAGTACACTTAAAATGCTGTTGTTTTGAGGGTTTGTACACAACCCTGGTCAACCTCTTAAAGGACATAATTCCCTAAATTTGTCACCTCTTCAAGGGTTTGTCCATATCTAGGGTCTGCCTCTTAAAGGGCCAGTCATCAAAACATGTCACATGTTCAAGTGGCTTTCCACTTCATAAGCCACATTGACATTTCCAAAGGTCTGTCCATTCCCAGGGTTGTCTCTTAGAAGGCCACCCACACACAATAATGCATCTTTAAGGACTGTCCACTTCCATGGTCATCCTCTTCATAGGCCAGTCACCTTAAAGTATTGCCAATTTTAAAGGTCCGTAAGCTTCCCAGGTCCACCTCTTAAAGGGCCAGTACACTTAAAATGCTGTTGTTTTGAGGGTTTGTACACAACCCTGGTCAACCTCTTAAAGGACATAATTCCCTAAATTTGTCACCTCTTCAAGGGTTTGTCCACTTCTAGGGTCTGCCTCTTAAAGGGCCAGTCCGCAAAACATGTCACATGTTCAAGTGGCTTTCCACTTCATAAGCCACATTGACATTTCCAAAGGTCTGTCCATTCCCAGGGTTGTCTCTTAGAAGGCCACCCACACACAATAATGCATCTTTAAGGACTGTCCACTTCCATGGTCATCCTCTTCATAGGCCAGTCACCTTAAAGTATTGCCAATTTTAAAGGTCCGTAAGCTTCCCAGGTCCACCTCTTAAAGGGCCAGTACACTTAAAATGCTGTTGTTTTGAGGGTTTGTACACAACCCTGGTCAACCTCTTAAAGGACATAATTCTCTAAATTTGTCACCTCTTCAAGGGTTTGTCCACTTCTAGGGTCTGCCTCTTAAAGGGCCAGTCCGCAAAACATGTCACATGTTCAAGTGGCTTTCCACTTCATAAGCCACATTGACATTTCCAAAGGTCTGTCCATTCCCAGGGTTGTCTCTTAGAAGGCCACCCACACACAATAATGCATCTTTAAGGACTGTCCACTTCCATGGTCATCCTCTTCATAGGCCAGTCACCTTAAAGTATTGCCAATTTTAAAGGTCCGTAAGCTTCCCAGGTCCACCTCTTAAAGGGCCAGTATACTTAAAATGCTGTTGTTTTGAGGGTTTGTACACAACCCTGGTCAACCTCTTAAAGGACATAATTCCCTAAATTTGTCCCCTCTTCAAGGGTTTGTCCACTTCTAGGGTCTGCCTCTTAAAGGGCCAGTCCGCAAAACATGTCACATGTTCAAGTGGCTTTCCACTTCATAAGCCACATTGACATTTCCAAAGGTCTGTCCATTCCCAGGGTTGTCTCTTAGAAGGCCACCCACACACAATAATGCATCTTTAAGGACTGTCCACTTCCATGGTCATCCTCTTCATAGGCCAGTCACCTTAAAGTATTGCCAATTTTAAAGGTCCGTAAGCTTCCCAGGTCCACCTCTTAAAGGGCCAGTACACTTAAAATGCTGTTGTTTCGAGGGTTTGTACACAACCCTGGTCAACCTCTTAAAGGACATAATTCCCTAAATTTGTCACCTCTTCAAGGGTTTGTCCATATCTAGGGTCTGCCTCTTAAAGGGCCAGTCATCAAAACATGTCACATGTTCAAGTGGATTTCCACTTCATAAGCCACATTGACATTTCCAAAGGTCTGTCCATTCCCAGGGTTGTCTCTTAGAAGGCCACCCACACACACTAATGCATCTTTAAGGACTGTCCACTTCCATGGTCATCCTCTTCATAGGCCAGTCAACTTAAAGTATTGCCAATTTTAAAGGTCCGTAAGCTTCCCAGGTCCACCTCTTAAAGGGCCAGTACACTTAAAATGCTGTTGTTTCGAGGGTTTGTACACAACCCTGGTCAACCTCTTAAAGGACGTAATTCCCTAAATTTGTCACCTCTTCAAGGGTTTGTCCACTTCTAGGGTCTGCCTCTTAAAGGGCCAGTCCGCAAAACATGTCACATGTTCAAGTGGCTTTCCACTTCATAAGCCACATTGACATTTCCAAAGGTCTGTCCATTCCCAGGGTTGTCTCTTAGAAGGCCACCCACACACAATAATGCATCTTTAAGGACTGTCCACTTCCATGGTCATCCTCTTCATAGGCCAGTCACCTTAAAGTATTGCCAATTTTAAAGGTCCGTAAGCTTCCCAGGTCCACCTCTTAAAGGGCCAGTACACTTAAAATGCTGTTGTTTTGAGGGTTTGTACACAACCCTGGTCAACCTCTTAAAGGACATAATTCCCTAAATTTGTCACCTCTTCAAGGGTTTGTCCACTTCTAGGGTCTGCCTCTTAAAGGGCCAGTCCGCAAAACATGTCACATGTTCAAGTGGCTTTCCACTTCATAAGCCACATTGACATTTCCAAAGGTCTGTCCATTCCCAGGGTTGTCTCTTAGAAGGCCACCCACACACAATAATGCATCTTTAAGGACTGTCCACTTCCATGGTCATCCTCTTCATAGGCCAGTCACCTTAAAGTATTGCCAATTTTAAAGGTCCGTAAGCTTCCCAGGTCCACCTCTTAAAGGGCCAGTACACTTAAAATGCTGTTGTTTCGAGGGTTTGTACACAACCCTGGTCAACCTCTTAAAGGACATAATTCCCTAAATTTGTCACCTCTTCAAGGGTTTGTCCACTTCTAGGGTCTGCCTCTTAAAGGGCCAGTCCGCAAAACATGTCACATGTTCAAGTGGCTTTCCACTTCATAAGCCACATTGACATTTCCAAAGGTCTGTCCATTCCCAGGGTTGTCTCTTAGAAGGCCACCCACACACAATAATGCATCTTTAAGGACTGTCCACTTCCATGGTCATCCTCTTCATAGGCCAGTCACCTTAAAGTATTGCCAATTTTAAAGGTCCGTAAGCTTCCCAGGTCCACCTCTTAAAGGGCCAGTACACTTAAAATGCTGTTGTTTCAAGGGTTTGTACACAACCCTGGTCAACCTCTTAAAGGACATAATTCCCTAAATTTGTCACCTCTTCAAGGGTTTGTCCACTTCTAGGGTCTGCCTCTTAAAGGGCCAGTCATCAAAACATGTCACATGTTCAAGTGGCTTTCCACTTCATAAGCCACATTGACATTTCCAAAGGTCTGTCCATTCCCAGGGTTGTCTCTTAGAAGGCCACCCACACACAATAATGCATCTTTAAGGACTGTCCACTTCCATGGTCATCCTCTTCATAGGCCAGTCACCTTAAAGTATTGCCAATTTTAAAGGTCCGTAAGCTTCCCAGGTCCACCTCTTAAAGGGCCAGTACACTTAAAATGCTGTTGTTTCGAGGGTTTGTACACAACCCTGGTCAACCTCTTAAAGGACATAATTCCCTAAATTTGTCACCTCTTCAAGGGTTTGTCCACTTCTAGGGTCTGCTTCTTAAAGGGCCAGTCCGCAAAACATGTCACATGTTCAAGTGGCTTTCCACTTCATAAGCCACATTGACATTTCCAAAGGTCTGTCCATTCCCAGGGTTGTCTCTTAGAAGGCCACCCACACACAATAATGCATCTTTAAGGACTGTCCACTTCCATGGTCATCCTCTTCATAGGCCAGTCACCTTAAAGTATTGCCAATTTTAAAGGTCCGTAAGCTTCCCAGGTCCACCTCTTAAAGGGCCAGTACACTTAAAATGCTGTTGTTTCGAGGGTTTGTACACAACCCTGGTCAACCTCTTAAAGGACATAATTCCCTAAATTTGTCACCTCTTCAAGGGTTTGTCCACTTCTAGGGTCTGCCTCTTAAAGGGCCAGTCCGCAAAACATGTCACATGTTCAAGTGGCTTTCCACTTCATAAGCCACATTGACATTTCCAAAGGTCTGTCCATTCCCAGGGTTGTCTCTTAGAAGGCCACCCACACACAATAATGCATCTTTAAGGACTGTCCACTTCCATGGTCATCCTCTTCATAGGCCAGTCACCTTAAAGTATTGCCAATTTTAAAGGTCCGTAAGCTTCCCAGGTCCACCTCTTAAAGGGCCAGTACACTTAAAATGCTGTTGTTTTGAGGGTTTGTACACAACCCTGGTCAACCTCTTAAAGGACATAATTCCCTAAATTTGTCACCTCTTCAAGGGTTTGTCCACTTCTAGGGTCTGCCTCTTAAAGGGCCAGTCCGCAAAACATGTCACATGTTCAAGTGGCTTTCCACTTCATAAGCCACATTGACATTTCCAAAGGTCTGTCCATTTCCAGGGTTGTCTCTTAGAAGGCCACACACACACACAATAATGCATCTTTAAGGACTGTCCACTTCCATGGTCATCCTCTTCATAGGCCAGTCACCTTAAAGTATTGCCAATTTTAAAGGTCCGTAAGCTTCCCAGGTCCACCTCTTAAAGGGCCAGTACACTTAAAATACTGTTGTTTCAAGGGTTTGTACACAACCCTGGTCAACCTCTTAAAGGACATAATTCCCTAAATTTGTCACCTCTTCAAGGGTTTGTCCATATCTAGGGTCTGCCTCTTAAAGGGCCAGTCATCAAAACATGTCACATGTTCAAGTGGCTTTCCACTTCATAAGCCACATTGACATTTCCAAAGGTCTGTCCATTCCCAGGGTTGTCTCTTAGAAGGCCACCCACACACAATAATGCATCTTTAAGGACTGTCCACTTCCATGGTCATCCTCTTCATAGGCCAGTCACCTTAAAGTATTGCCAATTTTAAAGGTCCGTAAGCTTCCCAGGTCCACCTCTTAAAGGGCCAGTACACTTAAAATGCTGTTGTTTTGAGGGTTTGTACACAACCCTGGTCAACCTCTTAAAGGACATAATTCCCTAAATTTGTCACCTCTTCAAGGGTTTGTCCACTTCTAGGGTCTGCCTCTTAAAGGGCCAGTCCGCAAAACATGTCACATGTTCAAGTGGCTTTCCACTTCATAAGCCACATTGACATTTCCAAAGGTCTGTCCATTCCCAGGGTTGTCTCTTAGAAGGCCACCCACACACAATAATGCATCTTTAAGGACTGTCCACTTCCATGGTCATCCTCTTCATAGGCCAGTCACCTTAAAGTATTGCCAATTTTAAAGGTCCGTAAGCTTCCCAGGTCCACCTCTTAAAGGGCCAGTACACTTAAAATGCTGTTGTTTTGAGGGTTTGTACACAACCCTGGTCAACCTCTTAAAGGACATAATTCTCTAAATTTGTCACCTCTTCAAGGGTTTGTCCACTTCTAGGGTCTGCCTCTTAAAGGGCCAGTCCGCAAAACATGTCACATGTTCAAGTGGCTTTCCACTTCATAAGCCACATTGACATTTCCAAAGGTCTGTCCATTCCCAGGGTTGTCTCTTAGAAGGCCACCCACACACAATAATGCATCTTTAAGGACTGTCCACTTCCATGGTCATCCTCTTCATAGGCCAGTCACCTTAAAGTATTGCCAATTTTAAAGGTCCGTAAGCTTCCCAGGTCCACCTCTTAAAGGGCCAGTATACTTAAAATGCTGTTGTTTTGAGGGTTTGTACACAACCCTGGTCAACCTCTTAAAGGACATAATTCCCTAAATTTGTCCCCTCTTCAAGGGTTTGTCCACTTCTAGGGTCTGCCTCTTAAAGGGCCAGTCCGCAAAACATGTCACATGTTCAAGTGGCTTTCCACTTCATAAGCCACATTGACATTTCCAAAGGTCTGTCCATTCCCAGGGTTGTCTCTTAGAAGGCCACCCACACACAATAATGCATCTTTAAGGACTGTCCACTTCCATGGTCATCCTCTTCATAGGCCAGTCACCTTAAAGTATTGCCAATTTTAAAGGTCCGTAAGCTTCCCAGGTCCACCTCTTAAAGGGCCAGTACACTTAAAATGCTGTTGTTTCGAGGGTTTGTACACAACCCTGGTCAACCTCTTAAAGGACATAATTCCCTAAATTTGTCACCTCTTCAAGGGTTTGTCCATATCTAGGGTCTGCCTCTTAAAGGGCCAGTCATCAAAACATGTCACATGTTCAAGTGGATTTCCACTTCATAAGCCACATTGACATTTCCAAAGGTCTGTCCATTCCCAGGGTTGTCTCTTAGAAGGCCACCCACACACACTAATGCATCTTTAAGGACTGTCCACTTCCATGGTCATCCTCTTCATAGGCCAGTCAACTTAAAGTATTGCCAATTTTAAAGGTCCGTAAGCTTCCCAGGTCCACCTCTTAAAGGGCCAGTACACTTAAAATGCTGTTGTTTCGAGGGTTTGTACACAACCCTGGTCAACCTCTTAAAGGACGTAATTCCCTAAATTTGTCACCTCTTCAAGGGTTTGTCCACTTCTAGGGTCTGCCTCTTAAAGGGCCAGTCCGCAAAACATGTCACATGTTCAAGTGGCTTTCCACTTCATAAGCCACATTGACATTTCCAAAGGTCTGTCCATTCCCAGGGTTGTCTCTTAGAAGGCCACCCACACACAATAATGCATCTTTAAGGACTGTCCACTTCCATGGTCATCCTCTTCATAGGCCAGTCACCTTAAAGTATTGCCAATTTTAAAGGTCCGTAAGCTTCCCAGGTCCACCTCTTAAAGGGCCAGTACACTTAAAATGCTGTTGTTTTGAGGGTTTGTACACAACCCTGGTCAACCTCTTAAAGGACATAATTCCCTAAATTTGTCACCTCTTCAAGGGTTTGTCCACTTCTAGGGTCTGCCTCTTAAAGGGCCAGTCCGCAAAACATGTCACATGTTCAAGTGGCTTTCCACTTCATAAGCCACATTGACATTTCCAAAGGTCTGTCCATTCCCAGGGTTGTCTCTTAGAAGGCCACCCACACACAATAATGCATCTTTAAGGACTGTCCACTTCCATGGTCATCCTCTTCATAGGCCAGTCACCTTAAAGTATTGCCAATTTTAAAGGTCCGTAAGCTTCCCAGGTCCACCTCTTAAAGGGCCAGTACACTTAAAATGCTGTTGTTTCGAGGGTTTGTACACAACCCTGGTCAACCTCTTAAAGGACATAATTCCCTAAATTTGTCACCTCTTCAAGGGTTTGTCCACTTCTAGGGTCTGCCTCTTAAAGGGCCAGTCCGCAAAACATGTCACATGTTCAAGTGGCTTTCCACTTCATAAGCCACATTGACATTTCCAAAGGTCTGTCCATTCCCAGGGTTGTCTCTTAGAAGGCCACCCACACACAATAATGCATCTTTAAGGACTGTCCACTTCCATGGTCATCCTCTTCATAGGCCAGTCACCTTAAAGTATTGCCAATTTTAAAGGTCCGTAAGCTTCCCAGGTCCACCTCTTAAAGGGCCAGTACACTTAAAATGCTGTTGTTTCAAGGGTTTGTACACAACCCTGGTCAACCTCTTAAAGGACATAATTCCCTAAATTTGTCACCTCTTCAAGGGTTTGTCCACTTCTAGGGTCTGCCTCTTAAAGGGCCAGTCATCAAAACATGTCACATGTTCAAGTGGCTTTCCACTTCATAAGCCACATTGACATTTCCAAAGGTCTGTCCATTCCCAGGGTTGTCTCTTAGAAGGCCACCCACACACAATAATGCATCTTTAAGGACTGTCCACTTCCATGGTCATCCTCTTCATAGGCCAGTCACCTTAAAGTATTGCCAATTTTAAAGGTCCGTAAGCTTCCCAGGTCCACCTCTTAAAGGGCCAGTACACTTAAAATGCTGTTGTTTCGAGGGTTTGTACACAACCCTGGTCAACCTCTTAAAGGACATAATTCCCTAAATTTGTCACCTCTTCAAGGGTTTGTCCACTTCTAGGGTCTGCCTCTTAAAGGGCCAGTCCGCAAAACAT
This sequence comes from Eleutherodactylus coqui, assembly GCF_035609145.1. NCBI lineage: Eukaryota > Metazoa > Chordata > Amphibia > Anura > Eleutherodactylidae > Eleutherodactylus > Eleutherodactylus coqui. The sequence goes on along the minus strand of NW_027102551.1, from coordinate 105,534 downwards.
GTCACATGTTCAAGTGGCTTTCCACTTCATAAGCCACATTGACATTTCCAAAGGTCTGTCCATTCCCAGGGTTGTCTCTTAGAAGGCCACCCACACACAATAATGCATCTTTAAGGACTGTCCACTTCCATGGTCATCCTCTTCATAGGCCAGTCACCTTAAAGTATTGCCAATTTTAAAGGTCTGTAAGCTTCCCAGGTCCACCTCTTAAAGGGCCAGTACACTTAAAATGCTGTTGTTTCAAGGGTTTGTACACAACCCTGGTCAACCTCTTAAAGGACATAATTCCCTAAATTTGTCACCTCTTCAAGGGTTTGTCCACTTCTAGGGTCTGCCTCTTAAAGGGCCAGTCATCAAAACATGTCACATGTTCAAGTGGCTTTCCACTTCATAAGCCACATTGACATTTCCAAAGGTCTGTCCATTCCCAGGGTTGTCTCTTAGAAGGCCACCCACACACAATAATGCATCTTTAAGGACTGTCCACTTCCATGGTCATCCTCTTCATAGGCCAGTCACCTTAAAGTATTGCCAATTTTAAAGGTCCGTAAGCTTCCCAGGTCCACCTCTTAAAGGGCCAGTACACTTAAAATGCTGTTGTTTCGAGGGTTTGTACACAACCCTGGTCAACCTCTTAAAGGACATAATTCCCTAAATTTGTCACCTCTACAAGGGTTTGTCCACTTCTAGGGTCTGCCTCTTAAAGGGCCAGTCCGCAAAACATGTCACATGTTCAAGTGGCTTTCCACTTCATAAGCCACATTGACATTTCCAAAGGTCTGTCCATTCCCAGGGTTGTCTCTTAGAAGGCCACCCACACACAATAATGCATCTTTAAGGACTGTCCACTTCCATGGTCATCCTCTTCATAGGCCAGTCACCTTAAAGTATTGCCAATTTTAAAGGTCCGTAAGCTTCCCAGGTCCACCTCTTAAAGGGCCAGTACACTTAAAATGCTGTTGTTTCGAGGGTTTGTACACAACCCTGGTCAACCTCTTAAAGGACATAATTCCCTAAATTTGTCACCTCTTCAAGGGTTTGTCCACTTCTAGGGTCTGCCTCTTAAAGGGCCAGTCCGCAAAACATGTCACATGTTCAAGTGGCTTTCCACTTCATAAGCCACATTGACATTTCCAAAGGTCTGTCCATTCCCAGGGTTGTCTCTTAGAAGGCCACCCACACACAATAATGCATCTTTAAGGACTGTCCACTTCCATGGTCATCCTCTTCATAGGCCAGTCACCTTAAAGTATTGCCAATTTTAAAGGTCTGTAAGCTTCCCAGGTCCACCTCTTAAAGGGCCAGTACACTTAAAATACTGTTGTTTCAAGGGTTTGTACACAACCCTAGTCGACCTCTTAAAGGACATAATTCCCTAAATTTGTCACCTCTTCAAGGGTTTGTCCATATCTAGGGTCTGCCTCTTAAAGGGCCAGTCATCAAAACATGTCACATGTTCAAGTGGATTTCCACTTCATAAGCCACATTGACATTTCCAAAGGTCTGTCCATTCCCAGGGTTGTCTCTTAGAAGGCCACCCACACACAATAATGCATCTTTAAGGACTGTCCACTTCCATGGTCATCCTCTTCATAGGCCAGTCACCTTAAAGTATTGCCAATTTTAAAGGTCCGTAAGCTTCCCAGGTCCACCTCTTAAAGGGCCAGTACACTTAAAATGCTGTTGTTTCGAGGGTTTGTACACAACCCTGGTCAACCTCTTAAAGGACGTAATTCCCTAAATTTGTCACCTCTTCAAGGGTTTGTCCACTTCTAGGGTCTGCCTCTTAAAGGGCCAGTCATCAAAACATGTCACATGTTCAAGTGGCTTTCCACTTCATAAGCCACATTGACATTTCCAAAGGTCTGTCCATTCCCAGGGTTGTCTCTTAGAAGGCCACCCACACACAATAATGCATCTTTAAGGACTGTCCACTTCCATGGTCATCCTCTTCATAGGCCAGTCACCTTAAAGTATTGCCAATTTTAAAGGTCCGTAAGCTTCCCAGGTCCACCTCTTAAAGGGCCAGTACACTTAAAATGCTGTTGTTTTGAGGGTTTGTACACAACCCTGGTCAACCTCTTAAAGGACATAATTCCCTAAATTTGTCACCTCTTCAAGGGTTTGTCCACTTCTAGGGTCTGCCTCTTAAAGGGCCAGTCCGCAAAACATGTCACATGTTCAAGTGGCTTTCCACTTCATAAGCCACATTGACATTTCCAAAGGTCTGTCCATTCCCAGGGTTGTCTCTTAGAAGGCCACCCACACACAATAATGCATCTTTAAGGACTGTCCACTTCCATGGTCATCCTCTTCATAGGCCAGTCACCTTAAAGTATTGCCAATTTTAAAGGTCCGTAAGCTTCCCAGGTCCACCTCTTAAAGGGCCAGTACACTTAAAATGCTGTTGTTTCGAGGGTTTGTACACAACCCTGGTCAACCTCTTAAAGGACATAATTCCCTAAATTTGTCACCTCTTCAAGGGTTTGTCCACTTCTAGGGTCTGCCTCTTAAAGGGCCAGTCCGCAAAACATGTCACATGTTCAAGTGGCTTTCCACTTCATAAGCCACATTGACATTTCCAAAGGTCTGTCCATTCCCAGGGTTGTCTCTTAGAAGGCCACCCACACACAATAATGCATCTTTAAGGACTGTCCACTTCCATGGTCATCCTCTTCATAGGCCAGTCACCTTAAAGTATTGCCAATTTTAAAGGTCCGTAAGCTTCCCAGGTCCACCTCTTAAAGGGCCAGTACACTTAAAATGCTGTTGTTTCAAGGGTTTGTACACAACCCTGGTCAACCTCTTAAAGGACATAATTCCCTAAATTTGTCACCTCTTCAAGGGTTTGTCCACTTCTAGGGTCTGCCTCTTAAAGGGCCAGTCATCAAAACATGTCACATGTTCAAGTGGCTTTCCACTTCATAAGCCACATTGACATTTCCAAAGGTCTGTCCATTCCCAGGGTTGTCTCTTAGAAGGCCACCCACACACAATAATGCATCTTTAAGGACTGTCCACTTCCATGGTCATCCTCTTCATAGGCCAGTCACCTTAAAGTATTGCCAATTTTAAAGGTCCGTAAGCTTCCCAGGTCCACCTCTTAAAGGGCCAGTACACTTAAAATGCTGTTGTTTCGAGGGTTTGTACACAACCCTGGTCAACCTCTTAAAGGACATAATTCCCTAAATTTGTCACCTCTTCAAGGGTTTGTCCACTTCTAGGGTCTGCCTCTTAAAGGGCCAGTCCGCAAAACTTGTCACATGTTCAAGTGGCTTTCCACTTCATAAGCCACATTGACATTTCCAAAGGTCTGTCCATTCCCAGGGTTGTCTCTTAGAAGGCCACCCACACACAATAATGCATCTTTAAGGACTGTCCACTTCCATGGTCATCCTCTTCATAGGCCAGTCACCTTAAAGTATTGCCAATTTTAAAGGTCCGTAAGCTTCCCAGGTCCACCTCTTAAAGGGCCAGTACACTTAAAATGCTGTTGTTTCGAGGGTTTGTACACAACCCTGGTCAACCTCTTAAAGGACATAATTCCCTAAATTTGTCACCTCTTCAAGGGTTTGTCCACTTCTAGGGTCTGCCTCTTAAAGGGCCAGTCCGCAAAACATGTCACATGTTCAAGTGGCTTTCCACTTCATAAGCCACATTGACATTTCCAAAGGTCTGTCCATTCCCAGGGTTGTCTCTTAGAAAGCCACCCACACACAATAATGCATCTTTAAGGACTGTCCACTTCCATGGTCATCCTATTCATAGGCCAGTCACCTTAAAGTATTGCCAATTTTAAAGGTCCGTAAGCTTCCCAGGTCCACCTCTTAAAGGGCCAGTACACTTAAAATGCTGTTGTTTTGAGGGTTTGTACACAACCCTGGTCAACCTCTTAAAGGACATAATTCCCTAAATTTGTCACCTCTTCAAGGGTTTGTCCACTTCTAGGGTCTGCCTCTTAAAGGGCCAGTCCGCAAAACATGTCACATGTTCAAGTGGCTTTCCACTTCATAAGCCACATTGACATTTCCAAAGGTCTGTCCATTCCCAGGGTTGTCTCTTAGAAGGCCACACACACACAATAATGCATCTTTAAGGACTGTCCACTTCCATGGTCATCCTCTTCATAGGCCAGTCACCTTAAAGTATTGCCAATTTTAAAGGTCCGTAAGCTTCCCAGGTCCACCTCTTAAAGGGCCAGTACACTTAAAATACTGTTGTTTCAAGGGTTTGTACACAACCCTGGTCAACCTCTTAAAGGACATAATTCCCTAAATTTGTCACCTCTTCAAGGGTTTGTCCATATCTAGGGTCTGCCTCTTAAAGGGCCAGTCATCAAAACATGTCACATGTTCAAGTGGATTTCCACTTCATAAGCCACATTGACATTTCCAAAGGTCTGTCCATTCCCAGGGTTGTCTCTTAGAAGGCCACCCACACACAATAATGCATCTTTAAGGACTGTCCACTTCCATGGTCATCCTCTTCATAGGCCAGTCACCTTAAAGTATTGCCAATTTTAAAGGTCCGTAAGCTTCCCAGGTCCACCTCTTAAAGGGCCAGTACACTTAAAATGCTGTTGTTTCGAGGGTTTGTACACAACCCTGGTCAACCTCTTAAAGGACATAATTCCCTAAATTTGTCACCTCTTCAAGGGTTTGTCCACTTCTAGGGTCTGCCTCTTAAAGGGCCAGTCCGCAAAACATGTCACATGTTCAAGTGGCTTTCCACTTCATAAGCCACATTGACATTTCCAAAGGTCTGTCCATTCCCAGGGTTGTCTCTTAGAAGGCCACCCACACACAATAATGCATCTTTAAGGACTGTCCACTTCCATGGTCATCCTCTTCATAGGCCAGTCACCTTAAAGTATTGCCAATTTTAAAGGTCCGTAAGCTTCCCAGGTCCACCTCTTAAAGGGCCAGTACACTTAAAATGCTGTTGTTTTGAGGGTTTGTACACAACCCTGGTCAACCTCTTAAAGGACATAATTCCCTAAATTTGTCACCTCTTCAAGGGTTTGTCCACTTCTAGGGTCTGCCTCTTAAAGGGCCAGTCCGCAAAACATGTCACATGTTCAAGTGGCTTTCCACTTCATAAGCCACATTGACATTTCCAAAGGTCTGTCCATTCCCAGGGTTGTCTCTTAGAAGGCCACCCACACACAATAATGCATCTTTAAGGACTGTCCACTTCCATGGTCATCCTCTTCATAGGCCAGTCACCTTAAAGTATTGCCAATTTTAAAGGTCCGTAAGCTTCCCAGGTCCACCTCTTAAAGGGCCAGTACACTTAAAATGCTGTTGTTTTGAGGGTTTGTACACAACCCTGGTCAACCTCTTAAAGGACATAATTCCCTAAATTTGTCACCTCTTCAAGGGTTTGTCCACTTCTAGGGTCTGCCTCTTAAAGGGCCAGTCCGCAAAACATGTCACATGTTCAAGTGGCTTTCCACTTCATAAGCCACATTGACATTTCCAAAGGTCTGTCCATTCCCAGGGTTGTCTCTTAGAAGGCCACCCACACACAATAATGCATCTTTAAGGACTGTCCACTTCCATGGTCATCCTCTTCATAGGCCAGTCACCTTAAAGTATTGCCAATTTTAAAGGTCTGTAAGCTTCCCAGGTCCACCTCTTAAAGGGCCAGTACACTTAAAATACTGTTGTTTCCAGGGTTTGTACACAACCCTGGTCGACCTCTTAAAGGACATAATTCCCTAAATTTGTCACCTCTTCAAGGGTTTGTCCATATCTAGGGTCTGCCTCTTAAAGGGCCAGTCATCAAAACATGTCACATGTTCAAGTGGATTTCCACTTCATAAGCCACATTGAAATTTCCAAAGGTATGTCCATTCCCAGGGTTGTCTCTTAGAAGGCCACCCACACACAATAATGCATCTTTAAGGACTGTCCACTTCCATGGTCATCCTCTTCATAGGCCAGTCACCTTAAAGTATTGCCAATTTTAAAGGTCCGTAAGCTTCCCAGGTCCACCTCTTAAAGGGCCAGTACACTTAAAATGCTGTTGTTTCAAGGGTTTGTACACAACCCTGGTCAACCTCTTAAAGGACATAATTCCCTAAATTTGTCACCTCTTCAAGGGTTTGTCCACTTCTAGGGTCTGCCTCTTAAAGGGCCAGTCATCAAAACATGTCACATGTTCAAGTGGCTTTCCACTTCATAAGCCACATTGACATTTCCAAAGGTCTGTCCATTCCCAGGGTTGTCTCTTAGAAGGCCACCCACACACAATAATGCATCTTTAAGGACTGTCCACTTCCATGGTCATCCTCTTCATAGGCCAGTCACCTTAAAGTATTGCCAATTTTAAAGGTCCGTAAGCTTCCCAGGTCCACCTCTTAAAGGGCCAGTACACTTAAAATGCTGTTGTTTTGAGGGTTTGTACACAACCCTGGTCAACCTCTTAAAGGACATAATTCCCTAAATTTGTCACCTCTTCAAGGGTTTGTCCACTTCTAGGGTCTGCCTCTTAAAGGGCCAGTCCGCAAAACATGTCACATGTTCAAGTGGCTTTCCACTTCATAAGCCACATTGACATTTCCAAAGGTCTGTCCATTCCCAGGGTTGTCTCTTAGAAAGCCACCCACACACAATAATGCATCTTTAAGGACTGTCCACTTCCATGGTCATCCTCTTCATAGGCCAGTCACCTTAAAGTATTGCCAATTTTAAAGGTCCGTAAGCTTCCCAGGTCCACCTCTTAAAGGGCCAGTACACTTAAAATGCTGTTGTTTTGAGGGTTTGTACACAACCCTGGTCAACCTCTTAAAGGACATAATTCCCTAAATTTGTCACCTCTTCAAGGGTTTGTCCACTTCTAGGGTCTGCCTCTTAAAGGGCCAGTCCGCAAAACATGTCACATGTTCAAGTGGCTTTCCACTTCATAAGCCACATTGACATTTCCAAAGGTCTGTCCATTCCCAGGGTTGTCTCTTAGAAGGCCACACACACACAATAATGCATCTTTAAGGACTGTCCACTTCCATGGTCATCCTCTTCATAGGCCAGTCACCTTAAAGTATTGCCAATTTTAAAGGTCCGTAAGCTTCCCAGGTCCACCTCTTAAAGGGCCAGTACACTTAAAATACTGTTGTTTCAAGGGTTTGTACACAACCCTGGTCAACCTCTTAAAGGACATAATTCCCTAAATTTGTCACCTCTTCAAGGGTTTGTCCATATCTAGGGTCTGCCTCTTAAAGGGCCAGTCATCAAAACATGTCACATGTTCAAGTGGATTTCCACTTCATAAGCCACATTGACATTTCCAAAGGTCTGTCCATTCCCAGGGTTGTCTCTTAGAAGGCCACCCACACACAATAATGCATCTTTAAGGACTGTCCACTTCCATGGTCATCCTCTTCATAGGCCAGTCACCTTAAAGTATTGCCAATTTTAAAGGTCCGTAAGCTTCCCAGGTCCACCTCTTAAAGGGCCAGTACACTTAAAATGCTGTTGTTTCGAGGGTTTGTACACAACCCTGGTCAACCTCTTAAAGGACATAATTCCCTAAATTTGTCACCTCTTCAAGGGTTTGTCCACTTCTAGGGTCTGCCTCTTAAAGGGCCAGTCCGCAAAACATGTCACATGTTCAAGTGGCTTTCCACTTCATAAGCCACATTGACATTTCCAAAGGTCTGTCCATTCCCAGGGTTGTCTCTTAGAAGGCCACCCACACACAATAATGCATCTTTAAGGACTGTCCACTTCCATGGTCATCCTCTTCATAGGCCAGTCACCTTAAAGTATTGCCAATTTTAAAGGTCCGTAAGCTTCCCAGGTCCACCTCTTAAAGGGCCAGTACACTTAAAATGCTGTTGTTTTGAGGGTTTGTACACAACCCTGGTCAACCTCTTAAAGGACATAATTCCCTAAATTTGTCACCTCTTCAAGGGTTTGTCCACTTCTAGGGTCTGCCTCTTAAAGGGCCAGTCCGCAAAACATGTCACATGTTCAAGTGGCTTTCCACTTCATAAGCCACATTGACATTTCCAAAGGTCTGTCCATTCCCAGGGTTGTCTCTTAGAAGGCCACCCACACACAATAATGCATCTTTAAGGACTGTCCACTTCCATGGTCATCCTCTTCATAGGCCAGTCACCTTAAAGTATTGCCAATTTTAAAGGTCCGTAAGCTTCCCAGGTCCACCTCTTAAAGGGCCAGTACACTTAAAATGCTGTTGTTTTGAGGGTTTGTACACAACCCTGGTCAACCTCTTAAAGGACATAATTCCCTAAATTTGTCACCTCTTCAAGGGTTTGTCCACTTCTAGGGTCTGCCTCTTAAAGGGCCAGTCCGCAAAACATGTCACATGTTCAAGTGGCTTTCCACTTCATAAGCCACATTGACATTTCCAAAGGTCTGTCCATTCCCAGGGTTGTCTCTTAGAAGGCCACCCACACACAATAATGCATCTTTAAGGACTGTCCACTTCCATGGTCATCCTCTTCATAGGCCAGTCACCTTAAAGTATTGCCAATTTTAAAGGTCTGTAAGCTTCCCAGGTCCACCTCTTAAAGGGCCAGTACACTTAAAATACTGTTGTTTCCAGGGTTTGTACACAACCCTGGTCGACCTCTTAAAGGACATAATTCCCTAAATTTGTCACCTCTTCAAGGGTTTGTCCATATCTAGGGTCTGCCTCTTAAAGGGCCAGTCATCAAAACATGTCACATGTTCAAGTGGATTTCCACTTCATAAGCCACATTGAAATTTCCAAAGGTATGTCCATTCCCAGGGTTGTCTCTTAGAAGGCCACCCACACACAATAATGCATCTTTAAGGACTGTCCACTTCCATGGTCATCCTCTTCATAGGCCAGTCACCTTAAAGTATTGCCAATTTTAAAGGTCCGTAAGCTTCCCAGGTCCACCTCTTAAAGGGCCAGTACACTTAAAATGCTGTTGTTTCAAGGGTTTGTACACAACCCTGGTCAACCTCTTAAAGGACATAATTCCCTAAATTTGTCACCTCTTCAAGGGTTTGTCCACTTCTAGGGTCTGCCTCTTAAAGGGCCAGTCATCAAAACATGTCACATGTTCAAGTGGCTTTCCACTTCATAAGCCACATTGACATTTCCAAAGGTCTGTCCATTCCCAGGGTTGTCTCTTAGAAGGCCACCCACACACAATAATGCATCTTTAAGGACTGTCCACTTCCATGGTCATCCTCTTCATAGGCCAGTCACCTTAAAGTATTGCCAATTTTAAAGGTCCGTAAGCTTCCCAGGTCCACCTCTTAAAGGGCCAGTACACTTAAAATGCTGTTGTTTCGAGGGTTTGTACACAACCCTGGTCAACCTCTTAAAGGACATAATTCCCTAAATTTGTCACCTCTTCAAGGGTTTGTCCACTTCTAGGGTCTGCCTCTTAAAGGGCCAGTCCGCAAAACATGTCACATGTTCAAGTGGCTTTCCACTTCATAAGCCACATTGACATTTCCAAAGGTCTGTCCATTCCCAGGGTTGTCTCTTAGAAGGCCACCCACACACAATAATGCATCTTTAAGGACTGTCCACTTCCATGGTCATCCTCTTCATAGGCCAGTCACCTTAAAGTATTGCCAATTTTAAAGGTCCGTAAGCTTCCCAGGTCCACCTCTTAAAGGGCCAGTACACTTAAAATGCTGTTGTTTTGAGGGTTTGTACACAACCCTGGTCAACCTCTTAAAGGACATAATTCCCTAAATTTGTCACCTCTTCAAGGGTTTGTCCACTTCTAGGGTCTGCCTCTTAAAGGGCCAGTCCGCAAAACATGTCACATGTTCAAGTGGCTTTCCACTTCATAAGCCACATTGACATTTCCAAAGGTCTGTCCATTCCCAGGGTTGTCTCTTAGAAGGCCACCCACACACAATAATGCATCTTTAAGGACTGTCCACTTCCATGGTCATCCTCTTCATAGGCCAGTCACCTTAAAGTATTGCCAATTTTAAAGGTCCGTAAGCTTCCCAGGTCCACCTCTTAAAGGGCCAGTACACTTAAAATGCTGTTGTTTTGAGGGTTTGTACACAACCCTGGTCAACCTCTTAAAGGACATAATTCCCTAAATTTGTCACCTCTTCAAGGGTTTGTCCACTTCTAGGGTCTGCCTCTTAAAGGGCCAGTCCGCAAAACATGTCACATGTTCAAGTGGCTTTCCACTTCATAAGCCACATTGACATTTCCAAAGGTCTGTCCATTCCCAGGGTTGTCTCTTAGAAGGCCACCCACACACAATAATGCATCTTTAAGGACTGTCCACTTCCATGGTCATCCTCTTCATAGGCCAGTCACCTTAAAGTATTGCCAATTTTAAAGGTCTGTAAGCTTCCCAGGTCCACCTCTTAAAGGGCCAGTACACTTAAAATACTGTTGTTTCCAGGGTTTGTACACAACCCTGGTCGACCTCTTAAAGGACATAATTCCCTAAATTTGTCACCTCTTCAAGGGTTTGTCCATATCTAGGGTCTGCCTCTTAAAGGGCCAGTCATCAAAACATGTCACATGTTCAAGTGGATTTCCACTTCATAAGCCACATTGAAATTTCCAAAGGTATGTCCATTCCCAGGGTTGTCTCTTAGAAGGCCACCCACACACAATAATGCATCTTTAAGGACTGTCCACTTCCATGGTCATCCTCTTCATAGGCCAGTCACCTTAAAGTATTGCCAATTTTAAAGGTCCGTAAGCTTCCCAGGTCCACCTCTTAAAGGGCCAGTACACTTAAAATGCTGTTGTTTCAAGGGTTTGTACACAACCCTGGTCAACCTCTTAAAGGACATAATTCCCTAAATTTGTCACCTCTTCAAGGGTTTGTCCACTTCTAGGGTCTGCCTCTTAAAGGGCCAGTCATCAAAACATGTCACATGTTCAAGTGGCTTTCCACTTCATAAGCCACATTGACATTTCCAAAGGTCTGTCCATTCCCAGGGTTGTCTCTTAGAAGGCCACCCACACACAATAATGCATCTTTAAGGACTGTCCACTTCCATGGTCATCCTCTTCATAGGCCAGTCACCTTAAAGTATTGCCAATTTTAAAGGTCCGTAAGCTTCCCAGGTCCACCTCTTAAAGGGCCAGTACACTTAAAATGCTGTTGTTTTGAGGGTTTGTACACAACCCTGGTCAACCTCTTAAAGGACATAATTCCCTAAATTTGTCACCTCTTCAAGGGTTTGTCCACTTCTAGGGTCTGCCTCTTAAAGGGCCAGTCCGCAAAACATGTCACATGTTCAAGTGGCTTTCCACTTCATAAGCCACATTGACATTTCCAAAGGTCTGTCCATTCCCAGGGTTGTCTCTTAGAAGGCCACCCACACACAATAATGCATCTTTAAGGACTGTCCACTTCCATGGTCATCCTCTTCATAGGCCAGTCACCTTAAAGTATTGCCAATTTTAAAGGTCCGTAAGCTTCCCAGGTCCACCTCTTAAAGGGCCAGTACACTTAAAATGCTGTTGTTTCAAGGGTTTGTACACAACCCTGGTCAACCTCTTAAAGGACATAATTCCCTAAATTTGTCACCTCTTCAAGGGTTTGTCCACTTCTAGGGTCTGCCTCTTAAAGGGCCAGTCATCAAAACATGTCACATGTTCAAGTGGCTTTCCACTTCATAAGCCACATTGACATTTCCAAAGGTCTGTCCATTCCCAGGGTTGTCTCTTAGAAGGCCACCCACACACAATAATGCATCTTTAAGGACTGTCCACTTCCATGGTCATCCTCTTCATAGGCCAGTCACCTTAAAGTATTGCCAATTTTAAAGGTCCGTAAGCTTCCCAGGTCCACCTCTTAAAGGGCCAGTACACTTAAAATGCTGTTGTTTCAAGGGTTTGTACACAACCCTGGTCAACCTCTTAAAGGACATAATTCCCTAAATTTGTCACCTCTTCAAGGGTTTGTCCACTTCTAGGGTCTGCCTCTTAAAGGGCCAGTCCGCAAAACATGTCACATGTTCAAGTGGCTTTCCACTTCATAAGCCACATTGACATTTCCAAAGGTCTGTCCATTCCCAGGGTTGTCTCTTAGAAGGCCACCCACACACAATAATGCATCTTTAAGGACTGTCCACTTCCATGGTCATCCTCTTCATAGGCCAGTCACCTTAAAGTATTGCCAATTTTAAAGGTCTGTAAGCTTCCCAGGTCCACCTCTTAAAGGGCCAGTACACTTAAAATGCTGTTGTTTCAAGGGTTTGTACACAACCCTGGTCAACCTCTTAAAGGACATAATTCCCTAAATTTGTCACCTCTTCAAGGGTTTGTCCACTTCTAGGGTCTGCCTCTTAAAGGGCCAGTCATCAAAACATGTCACATGTTCAAGTGGCTTTCCACTTCATAAGCCACATTGACATTTCCAAAGGTCTGTCCATTCCCAGGGTTGTCTCTTAGAAGGCCACCCACACACAATAATGCATCTTTAAGGACTGTCCACTTCCATGGTCATCCTCTTCATAGGCCAGTCACCTTAAAGTATTGCCAATTTTAAAGGTCTGAAGCTTCCCAGGTCCACCTCTTAAAGGGCCAGTACACTTAAAATGCTGTTGTTTCAAGGGTTTGTACACAACCCTGGTCAACCTCTTAAAGGACATAATTCCCTAAATTTGTCACCTCTTCAAGGGTTTGTCCACTTCTAGGGTCTGCCTCTTAAAGGGCCAGTCCGCAAAACATGTCACATGTTCAAGTGGCTTTCCACTTCATAAGCCACATTGACATTTCCAAAGGTCTGTCCATTCCCAGGGTTGTCTCTTAGAAGGCCACCCACACACAATAATGCATCTTTAAGGACTGTCCACTTCCATGGTCATCCTCTTCATAGGCCAGTCACCTTAAAGTATTGCCAATTTTAAAGGTCCGTAAGCTTCCCAGGTCCACCTCTTAAAGGGCTAGTACACTTAAAATGCTGTTGTTTTGAGGGTTTGTACACAACCCTGGTCAACCTCTTAAAGGACATAATTCCCTAAATTTGTCACCTCTTCAAGGGTTTGTCCACTTCTAGGGTCTGCCTCTTAAAGGGCCAGTCCGCAAAACATGTCACATGTTCAAGTGGCTTTCCACTTCATAAGCCACATTGACATTTCCAAAGGTCTGTCCATTCCCAGGGTTGTCTCTTAGAAGGCCACCCACACACAATAATGCATCTTTAAGGACTGTCCACTTCCATGGTCATCCTCTTCATAGGCCAGTCACCTTAAAGTATTGCCAATTTTAAAGGTCTGTAAGCTTCCCAGGTCCACCTCTTAAAGGGCCAGTACACTTAAAATGCTGTTGTTTCAAGGGTTTGTACACAACCCTGGTCAACCTCTTAAAGGACATAATTCCCTAAATTTGTCACCTCTTCAAGGGTTTGTCCACTTCTAGGGTCTGCCTCTTAAAGGGCCAGTCCGCAAAACATGTCACATGTTCAAGTGGCTTTCCACTTCATAAGCCACATTGACATTTCCAAAGGTCTGTCCATTCCCAGGGTTGTCTCTTAGAAGGCCACCCACACACAATAATGCATCTTTAAGGACTGTCCACTTCCATGGTCATCCTCTTCATAGGCCAGTCACCTTAAAGTATTGCCAATTTTAAAGGTCCGTAAGCTTCCCAGGTCCACCTCTTAAAGGGCCAGTACACTTAAAATGCTGTTGTTTTGAGGGTTTGTACACAACCCTGGTCAACCTCTTAAAGGACATAATTCCCTAAATTTGTCACCTCTTCAAGGGTTTGTCCACTTCTAGGGTCTGCCTCTTAAAGGGCCAGTCCGCAAAACATGTCACATGTTCAAGTGGCTTTCCACTTCATAAGCCACATTGACATTTCCAAAGGTCTGTCCATTCCCAGGGTTGTCTCTTAGAAGGCCACACACACACAATAATGCATCTTTAAGGACTGTCCACTTCCATGGTCATCCTCTTCATAGGCCAGTCACCTTAAAGTATTGCCAATTTTAAAGGTTCGTAAGCTTCCCAGGTCCACCTCTTAAAGGGCCAGTACACTTAAAATACTGTTGTTTCAAGGGTTTGTACACAACCCTGGTCAACCTCTTAAAGGACATAATTCCCTAAATTTGTCACCTCTTCAAGGGTTTGTCCATATCTAGGGTCTGCCTCTTAAAGGGCCAGTCATCAAAACATGTCACATGTTCAAGTGGATTTCCACTTCATAAGCCACATTGACATTTCCAAAGGTCTGTCCATTCCCAGGGTTGTCTCTTAGAAGGCCACCCACACACAATAATGCATCTTTAAGGACTGTCCACTTCCATGGTCATCCTCTTCATAGGCCAGTCACCTTAAAGTATTGCCAATTTTAAAGGTCCGTAAGCTTCCCAGGTCCACCTCTTAAAGGGCCAGTACACTTAAAATGCTGTTGTTTTGAGGGTTTGTACACAACCCTGGTCAACCTCTTAAAGGACATAATTCCCTAAATTTGTCACCTCTTCAAGGGTTTGTCCACTTCTAGGGTCTGCCTCTTAAAGGGCCAGTCCGCAAAACATGTCACATGTTCAAGTGGCTTTCCACTTCATAAGCCACATTGACATTTCCAAAGGTCTGTCCATTCCCAGGGTTGTCTCTTAGAAGGCCACCCACACACAATAATGCATCTTTAAGGACTGTCCACTTCCATGGTCATCCTCTTCATAGGCCAGTCACCTTAAAGTATTGCCAATTTTAAAGGTCCGTAAGCTTCCCAGGTCCACCTCTTAAAGGGCCAGTACACTTAAAATGCTGTTGTTTTGAGGGTTTGTACACAACCCTGGTCAACCTCTTAAAGGACATAATTCCCTAAATTTGTCACCTCTTCAAGGGTTTGTCCACTTCTAGGGTCTGCCTCTTAAAGGGCCAGTCCGCAAAACATGTCACATGTTCAAGTGGCTTTCCACTTCATAAGCCACATTGACATTTCCAAAGGTCTGTCCATTCCCAGGGTTGTCTCTTAGAAGGCCACCCACACACAATAATGCATCTTTAAGGACTGTCCACTTCCATGGTCATCCTCTTCATAGGCCAGTCACCTTAAAGTATTGCCAATTTTAAAGGTCCGTAAGCTTCCCAGGTCCACCTCTTAAAGGGCCAGTACACTTAAAATGCTGTTGTTTCGAGGGTTTGTACACAACCCTGGTCAACCTCTTAAAGGACATAATTCCCTAAATTTGTCACCTCTTCAAGGGTTTGTCCACTTCTAGGGTCTGCCTCTTAAAGGGCCAGTCCGCAAAACATGTCACATGTTCAAGTGGCTTTCCACTTCATAAGCCACATTGACATTTCCAAAGGTCTGTCCATTCCCAGGGTTGTCTCTTAGAAGGCCACCCACACACAATAATGCATCTTTAAGGACTGTCCACTTCCATGGTCATCCTCTTCATAGGCCAGTCACCTTAAAGTATTGCCAATTTTAAAGGTCTGTAAGCTTCCCAGGTCCACCTCTTAAAGGGCCAGTACACTTAAAATACTGTTGTTTCCAGGGTTTGTACACAACCCTGGTCGACCTCTTAAAGGACATAATTCCCTAAATTTGTCACCTCTTCAAGGGTTTGTCCACTTCTAGGGTCTGCCTCTTAAAGGGTCAGTCATCAAAACATGTCACATGTTCAAGTGGCTTTCCACTTCATAAGCCACATTGACATTTCCAAAGGTCTGTCCATTCCCAGGGTTGTCTCTTAGAAGGCCACCCACACACAATAATGCATCTTTAAGGACTGTCCACTTCCATGGTCATCCTCTTCATAGGCCAGTCACCTTAAAGTATTGCCAATTTTAAAGGTCCGTAAGCTTCCCAGGTCCACCTCTTAAAGGGCCAGTACACTTAAAATGCTGTTGTTTTGAGGGTTTGTACACAACCCTGGTCAACCTCTTAAAGGACATAATTCCCTAAATTTGTCACCTCTTCAAGGGTTTGTCCACTTCTAGGGTCTGCCTCTTAAAGGGCCAGTCCGCAAAACATGTCACATGTTCAAGTGGCTTTCCACTTCATAAGCCACATTGACATTTCCAAAGGTCTGTCCATTCCCAGGGTTGTCTCTTAGAAGGCCACCCACACACAATAATGCATCTTTAAGGACTGTCCACTTCCATGGTCATCCTCTTCATAGGCCAGTCACCTTAAAGTATTGCCAATTTTAAAGGTCCGTAAGCTTCCCAGGTCCACCTCTTAAAGGGCCAGTACACTTAAAATGCTGTTGTTTCAAGGGTTTGTACACAACCCTGGTCAACCTCTTAAAGGACATAATTCCCTAAATTTGTCACCTCTTCAAGGGTTTGTCCACTTCTAGGGTCTGCCTCTTAAAGGGCCAGTCCGCAAAACATGTCACATGTTCAAGTGGCTTTCCACTTCATAAGCCACATTGACATTTCCAAAGGTCTGTCCATTCCCAGGGTTGTCTCTTAGAAGGCCACCCACACACAATAATGCATCTTTAAGGACTGTCCACTTCCATGGTCATCCTCTTCATAGGCCAGTCACCTTAAAGTATTGCCAATTTTAAAGGTCTGTAAGCTTCCCAGGTTCACCTCTTAAAGGGCCAGTACACTTAAAATGCTGTTGTTTCAAGGGTTTGTACACAACCCTGGTCAACCTCTTAAAGGACATAATTCCCTAAATTTGTCACCTCTTCAAGGGTTTGTCCACTTCTAGGGTCTGCCTCTTAAAGGGCCAGTCATCAAAACATGTCACATGTTCAAGTGGCTTTCCACTTCATAAGCCACATTGACATTTCCAAAGGTCTGTCCATTCCCAGGGTTGTCTCTTAGAAGGCCACCCACACACAATAATGCATCTTTAAGGACTGTCCACTTCCATGGTCATCCTCTTCATAGGCCAGTCACCTTAAAGTATTGCCAATTTTAAAGGTCCGTAAGCTTCCCAGGTCCACCTCTTAAAGGGCCAGTACACTTAAAATGCTGTTGTTTCAAGGGTTTGTACACAACCCTGGTCAACCTCTTAAAGGACATAATTCCCTAAATTTGTCACCTCTTCAAGGGTTTGTCCACTTCTAGGGTCTGCCTCTTAAAGGGCCAGTCCGCAAAACATGTCACATGTTCAAGTGGCTTTCCACTTCATAAGCCACATTGACATTTCCAAAGGTCTGTCCATTCCCAGGGTTGTCTCTTAGAAGGCCACCCACACACAATAATGCATCTTTAAGGACTGTCCACTTCCATGGTCATCCTCTTCATAGGCCAGTCACCTTAAAGTATTGCCAATTTTAAAGGTCTGTAAGCTTCCCAGGTCCACCTCTTAAAGGGCCAGTACACTTAAAATGCTGTTGTTTCAAGGGTTTGTACACAACCCTGGTCAACCTCTTAAAGGACATAATTCCCTAAATTTGTCACCTCTTCAAGGGTTTGTCCACTTCTAGGGTCTGCCTCTTAAAGGGCCAGTCATCAAAACATGTCACATGTTCAAGTGGCTTTCCACTTCATAAGCCACATTGACATTTCCAAAGGTCTGTCCATTCCCAGGGTTGTCTCTTAGAAGGCCACCCACACACAATAATGCATCTTTAAGGACTGTCCACTTCCATGGTCATCCTCTTCATAGGCCAGTCACCTTAAAGTATTGCCAATTTTAAAGGTCTGAAGCTTCCCAGGTCCACCTCTTAAAGGGCCAGTACACTTAAAATGCTGTTGTTTCAAGGGTTTGTACACAACCCTGGTCAACCTCTTAAAGGACATAATTCCCTAAATTTGTCACCTCTTCAAGGGTTTGTCCACTTCTAGGGTCTGCCTCTTAAAGGGCCAGTCCGCAAAACATGTCACATGTTCAAGTGGCTTTCCACTTCATAAGCCACATTGACATTTCCAAAGGTCTGTCCATTCCCAGGGTTGTCTCTTAGAAGGCCACCCACACACAATAATGCATCTTTAAGGACTGTCCACTTCCATGGTCATCCTCTTCATAGGCCAGTCACCTTAAAGTATTGCCAATTTTAAAGGTCCGTAAGCTTCCCAGGTCCACCTCTTAAAGGGCTAGTACACTTAAAATGCTGTTGTTTTGAGGGTTTGTACACAACCCTGGTCAACCTCTTCAAGGACATAATTCCCTAAATTTGTCACCTCTTCAAGGGTTTGTCCACTTCTAGGGTCTGCCTCTTAAAGGGCCAGTCCGCAAAACATGTCACATGTTCAAGTGGCTTTCCACTTCATAAGCCACATTGACATTTCCAAAGGTCTGTCCATTCCCAGGGTTGTCTCTTAGAAGGCCACCCACACACAATAATGCATCTTTAAGGACTGTCCACTTCCATGGTCATCCTCTTCATAGGCCAGTCACCTTAAAGTATTGCCAATTTTAAAGGTCTGTAAGCTTCCCAGGTCCACCTCTTAAAGGGCCAGTACACTTAAAATGCTGTTGTTTCAAGGGTTTGTACACAACCCTGGTCAACCTCTTAAAGGACATAATTCCCTAAATTTGTCACCTCTTCAAGGGTTTGTCCACTTCTAGGGTCTGCCTCTTAAAGGGCCAGTCCGCAAAACATGTCACATGTTCAAGTGGCTTTCCACTTCATAAGCCACATTGACATTTCCAAAGGTCTGTCCATTCCCAGGGTTGTCTCTTAGAAGGCCACCCACACACAATAATGCATCTTTAAGGACTGTCCACTTCCATGGTCATCCTCTTCATAGGCCAGTCACCTTAAAGTATTGCCAATTTTAAAGGTCCGTAAGCTTCCCAGGTCCACCTCTTAAAGGGCCAGTACACTTAAAATGCTGTTGTTTTGAGGGTTTGTACACAACCCTGGTCAACCTCTTAAAGGACATAATTCCCTAAATTTGTCACCTCTTCAAGGGTTTGTCCACTTCTAGGGTCTGCCTCTTAAAGGGCCAGTCCGCAAAACATGTCACATGTTCAAGTGGCTTTCCACTTCATAAGCCACATTGACATTTCCAAAGGTCTGTCCATTCCCAGGGTTGTCTCTTAGAAGGCCACCCACACACAATAATGCATCTTTAAGGACTGTCCACTTCCATGGTCATCCTCTTCATAGGCCAGTCACCTTAAAGTATTGCCAATTTTAAAGGTCCGTAAGCTTCCCAGGTCCACCTCTTAAAGGGCCAGTACACTTAAAATGCTGTTGTTTCGAGGGTTTGTACACAACCCTGGTCAACCTCTTAAAGGACATAATTCCCTAAATTTGTCACCTCTTCAAGGGTTTGTCCACTTCTAGGGTCTGCCTCTTAAAGGGCCAGTCCGCAAAACATGTCACATGTTCAAGTGGCTTTCCACTTCATAAGCCACATTGACATTTCCAAAGGTCTGTCCATTCCCAGGGTTGTCTCTTAGAAGGCCACCCACACACAATAATGCATCTTTAAGGACTGTCCACTTCCATGGTCATCCTCTTCATAGGCCAGTCACCTTAAAGTATTGCCAATTTTAAAGGTCTGTAAGCTTCCCAGGTCCACCTCTTAAAGGGCCAGTACACTTAAAATGCTGTTGTTTCAAGGGTTTGTACACAACCCTGGTCAACCTCTTAAAGGACGTAATTCCCTAAATTTGTCACCTCTTCAAGGGTTTGTCCACTTCTAGGGTCTGCCTCTTAAAGGGCCAGTCATCAAAACATGTCACATGTTCAAGTGGCTTTCCACTTCATAAGCCACATTGACATTTCCAAAGGTCTGTCCATTCCCAGGGTTGTCTCTTAGAAGGCCACCCACACACAATAATGCATCTTTAAGGACTGTCCACTTCCATGGTCATCCTCTTCATAGGCCAGTCACCTTAAAGTATTGCCAATTTTAAAGGTCCGTAAGCTTCCCAGGTCCACCTCTTAAAGGGCCAGTACACTTAAAATGCTGTTGTTTCGAGGGTTTGTACACAACCCTGGTCAACCTCTTAAAGGACATAATTCCCTAAATTTGTCACCTCTTCAAGGGTTTGTCCACTTCTAGGGTCTGCCTCTTAAAGGGCCAGTCCGCAAAACATGTCACATGTTCAAGTGGCTTTCCACTTCATAAGCCACATTGACATTTCCAAAGGTCTGTCCATTCCCAGGGTTGTCTCTTAGAAGGCCACCCACACACAATAATGCATCTTTAAGGACTGTCCACTTCCATGGTCATCCTTTTCATAGGCCAGTCACCTTAAAGTATTGCCAATTTTAAAGGTCTGTAAGCTTCCCAGGTCCACCTCTTAAAGGGCCAGTACACTTAAAATGCTGTTGTTTCAAGGGTTTGTACACAACCCTGGTCAACCTCTTAAAGGACATAATTCCCTAAATTTGTCACCTCTTCAAGGGTTTGTCCACTTCTAGGGTCTGCCTCTTAAAGGGCCAGTCATCAAAACATGTCACATGTTCAAGTGGCTTTCCACTTCATAAGCCACATTGACATTTCCAAAGGTCTGTCCATTCCCAGGGTTGTCTCTTAGAAGGCCACCCACACACAATAATGCATCTTTAAGGACTGTCCACTTCCATGGTCATCCTCTTCATAGGCCAGTCACCTTAAAGTATTGCCAATTTTAAAGGTCCGTAAGCTTCCCAGGTCCACCTCTTAAAGGGCCAGTACACTTAAAATGCTGTTGTTTCAAGGGTTTGTACACAACCCTGGTCAACCTCTTAAAGGACATAATTCCCTAAATTTGTCACCTCTTCAAGGGTTTGTCCACTTCTAGGGTCTGCCTCTTAAAGGGCCAGTCCGCAAAACATGTCACATGTTCAAGTGGCTTTCCACTTCATAAGCCACATTGACATTTCCAAAGGTCTGTCCATTCCCAGGGTTGTCTCTTAGAAGGCCACCCACACACAATAATGCATCTTTAAGGACTGTCCACTTCCATGGTCATCCTCTTCATAGGCCAGTCACCTTAAAGTATTGCCAATTTTAAAGGTCTGTAAGCTTCCCAGGTCCACCTCTTAAAGGGCCAGTACACTTAAAATGCTGTTGTTTCAAGGGTTTGTACACAACCCTGGTCAACCTCTTAAAGGACATAATTCCCTAAATTTGTCACCTCTTCAAGGGTTTGTCCACTTCTAGGGTCTGCCTCTTAAAGGGCCAGTCATCAAAACATGTCACATGTTCAAGTGGCTTTCCACTTCATAAGCCACATTGACATTTCCAAAGGTCTGTCCATTCCCAGGGTTGTCTCTTAGAAGGCCACCCACACACAATAATGCATCTTTAAGGACTGTCCACTTCCATGGTCATCCTCTTCATAGGCCAGTCACCTTAAAGTATTGCCAATTTTAAAGGTCCGTAAGCTTCCCAGGTCCACCTCTTAAAGGGCCAGTACACTTAAAATGCTGTTGTTTCAAGGGTTTGTACACAACCCTGGTCAACCTCTTAAAGGACATAATTCCCTAAATTTGTCACCTCTTCAAGGGTTTGTCCACTTCTAGGGTCTGCCTCTTAAAGGGCCAGTCCGCAAAACATGTCACATGTTCAAGTGGCTTTCCACTTCATAAGCCACATTGACATTTCCAAAGGTCTGTCCATTCCCAGGGTTGTCTCTTAGAAGGCCACCCACACACAATAATGCATCTTTAAGGACTGTCCACTTCCATGGTCATCCTCTTCATAGGCCAGTCACCTTAAAGTATTGCCAATTTTAAAGGTCCGTAAGCTTCCCAGGTCCACCTCTTAAAGGGCTAGTACATTTAAAATGCTGTTGTTTTGAGGGTTTGTACACAACCCTGGTCAACCTCTTAAAGGACATAATTCCCTAAATTTGTCACCTCTTCAAGGGTTTGTCCACTTCTAGGGTCTGCCTCTTAAAGGGCCAGTCCGCAAAACATGTCACATGTTCAAGTGGCTTTCCACTTCATAAGCCACATTGACATTTCCAAAGGTCTGTCCATTCCCAGGGTTGTCTCTTAGAAGGCCACCCACACACAATAATGCATCTTTAAGGACTGTCCACTTCCATGGTCATCCTCTTCATAGGCCAGTCACTTTAAAGTATTGCCAATTTTAAAGGTCTGTAAGCTTCCCAGGTCCACCTCTTAAAGGGCCAGTACACTTAAAATGCTGTTGTTTCAAGGGTTTGTACACAACCCTGGTCAACCTCTTAAAGGACATAATTCCCTAAATTTGTCACCTCTTCAAGGGTTTGTCCACTTCTAGGGTCTGCCTCTTAAAGGGCCAGTCCGCAAAACATGTCACATGTTCAAGTGGCTTTCCACTTCATAAGCCACATTGACATTTCCAAAGGTCTGTCCATTCCCAGGGTTGTCTCTTAGAAGGCCACCCACACACAATAATGCATCTTTAAGGACTGTCCACTTCCATGGTCATCCTCTTCATAGGCCAGTCACCTTAAAGTATTGCCAATTTTAAAGGTCCGTAAGCTTCCCAGGTCCACCTCTTAAAGGGCCAGTACACTTAAAATGCTGTTGTTTTGAGGGTTTGTACACAACCCTGGTCAACCTCTTAAAGGACATAATTCCCTAAATTTGTCACCTCTTCAAGGGTTTGTCCACTTCTAGGGTCTACCTCTTAAAGGGCCAGTCCGCAAAACATGTCACATGTTCAAGTGGCTTTCCACTTCATAAGCCACATTGACATTTTCAAAGGTCTGTCCATTCCCAGGGTTGTCTCTTAGAAGGCCACCCACACACAATAATGCATCTTTAAGGACTGTCCACTTCCATGGTCATCCTCTTCATAGGCCAGTCACCTTAAAGTATTGCCAATTTTAAAGGTCCGTAAGCTTCCCAGGTCCACCTCTTAAAGGGCCAGTACACTTAAAATGCTGTTGTTTCGAGGGTTTGTACACAACCCTGGTCAACCTCTTAAAGGACATAATTCCCTAAATTTGTCACCTCTTCAAGGGTTTGTCCACTTCTAGGGTCTGCCTCTTAAAGGGCCAGTCCGCAAAACATGTCACATGTTCAAGTGGCTTTCCACTTCATAAGCCACATTGACATTTCCAAAGGTCTGTCCATTCCCAGGGTTGTCTCTTAGAAGGCCACCCACACACAATAATGCATCTTTAAGGACTGTCCACTTCCATGGTCATCCTCTTCATAGGCCAGTCACCTTAAAGTATTGCCAATTTTAAAGGTCTGTAAGCTTCCCAGGTCCACCTCTTAAAGGGCCAGTACACTTAAAATACTGTTGTTTAAAGGGTTTGTACACAACCCTGGTCGACCTCTTAAAGGACATAATTCCCTAAATTTGTCACCTCTTCAAGGGTTTGTCCATATCTAGGGTCTGCCTCTTAAAGGGCCAGTCATCAAAACATGTCACATGTTCAAGTGGCTTTCCACTTCATAAGCCACATTGACATTTCCAAAGGTCTGTCCATTCCCAGGGTTGTCTCTTAGAAGGCCACCCACACACAATAATGCATCTTTAAGGACTGTCCACTTCCATGGTCATCCTCTTCATAGGCCAGTCACCTTAAAGTATTGCCAATTTTAAAGGTCCGTAAGCTTCCCAGGTCCACCTCTTAAAGGGCCAGTACACTTAAAATGCTGTTGTTTTGAGGGTTTGTACACAACCCTGGTCAACCTCTTAAAGGACATAATTCCCTAAATTTGTCACCTCTTCAAGGGTTTGTCCACTTCTAGGGTCTGCCTCTTAAAGGGCCAGTCCGCAAAACATGTCACATGTTCAAGTGGCTTTCCACTTCATAAGCCACATTGACATTTCCAAAGGTCTGTCCATTCCCAGGGTTGTCTCTTAGAAGGCCACCCACACACAATAATGCATCTTTAAGGACTGTCCACTTCCATGGTCATCCTCTTCATAGGCCAGTCACCTTAAAGTATTGCCAATTTTAAAGGTCCGTAAGCTTCCCAGGTCCACCTCTTAAAGGGCCAGTACACTTAAAATGCTGTTGTTTCGAGGGTTTGTACACAACCCTGGTCAACCTCTTAAAGGACATAATTCCCTAAATTTGTCACCTCTTCAAGGGTTTGTCCACTTCTAGGGTCTGCCTCTTAAAGGGCCAGTCCGCAAAACATGTCACATGTTCAAGTGGCTTTCCACTTCATAAGCCACATTGACATTTCCAAAGGTCTGTCCATTCCCAGGGTTGTCTCTTAGAAGGCCACCCACACACAATAATGCATCTTTAAGGACTGTCCACTTCCATGGTCATCCTCTTCATAGGCCAGTCACCTTAAAGTATTGCCAATTTTAAAGGTCTGTAAGCTTCCCAGGTCCACCTCTTAAAGGGCCAGTACACTTAAAATGCTGTTGTTTCAAGGGTTTGTACACAACCCTGGTCAACCTCTTAAAGGACGTAATTCCCTAAATTTGTCACCTCTTCAAGGGTTTGTCCACTTCTAGGGTCTGCCTCTTAAAGGGCCAGTCATCAAAACATGTCACATGTTCAAGTGGCTTTCCACTTCATAAGCCACATTGACATTTCCAAAGGTCTGTCCATTCCCAGGGTTGTCTCTTAGAAGGCCACCCACACACAATAATGCATCTTTAAGGACTGTCCACTTCCATGGTCATCCTCTTCATAGGCCAGTCACCTTAAAGTATTGCCAATTTTAAAGGTCCGTAAGCTTCCCAGGTCCACCTCTTAAAGGGCCAGTACACTTAAAATGCTGTTGTTTTGAGGGTTTGTACACAACCCTGGTCAACCTCTTAAAGGACATAATTCCCTAAATTTGTCACCTCTTCAAGGGTTTGTCCACTTCTAGGGTCTGCCTCTTAAAGGGCCAGTCCGCAAAACATGTCACATGTTCAAGTGGCTTTCCACTTCATAAGCCACATTGACATTTCCAAAGGTCTGTCCATTCCCAGGGTTGTCTCTTAGAAGGCCACCCACACACAATAATGCATCTTTAAGGACTGTCCACTTCCATGGTCATCCTCTTCATAGGCCAGTCACCTTAAAGTATTGCCAATTTTAAAGGTCCGTAAGCTTCCCAGGTCCACCTCTTAAAGGGCCAGTACACTTAAAATGCTGTTGTTTCGAGGGTTTGTACACAACCCTGGTCAACCTCTTAAAGGACATAATTCCCTAAATTTGTCACCTCTTCAAGGGTTTGTCCACTTCTAGGGTCTGCCTCTTAAAGGGCCAGTCCGCAAAACATGTCACATGTTCAAGTGGCTTTCCACTTCATAAGCCACATTGACATTTCCAAAGGTCTGTCCATTCCCAGGGTTGTCTCTTAGAAGGCCACCCACACACAATAATGCATCTTTAAGGACTGTCCACTTCCATGGTCATCCTCTTCATAGGCCAGTCACCTTAAAGTATTGCCAATTTTAAAGGTCCGTAAGCTTCCCAGGTCCACCTCTTAAAGGGCCAGTACACTTAAAATGCTGTTGTTTTGAGGGTTTGTACACAACCCTGGTCAACCTCTTAAAGGACATAATTCCCTAAATTTGTCACCTCTTCAAGGGTTTGTCCACTTCTAGGGTCTACCTCTTAAAGGGCCAGTCCGCAAAACATGTCACATGTTCAAGTGGCTTTCCACTTCATAAGCCACATTGACATTTCCAAAGGTCTGTCCATTCCCAGGGTTGTCTCTTAGAAGGCCACCCACACACAATAATGCATCTTTAAGGACTGTCCACTTCCATGGTCATCCTCTTCATAGGCCAGTCACCTTAAAGTATTGCCAATTTTAAAGGTCCGTAAGCTTCCCAGGTCCACCTCTTAAAGGGCCAGTACACTTAAAATGCTGTTGTTTTGAGGGTTTGTACACAACCCTGGTCAACCTCTTAAAGGACATAATTCCCTAAATTTGTCACCTCTTCAAGGGTTTGTCCACTTCTAGGGTCTGCCTCTTAAAGGGCCAGTCCGCAAAACATGTCACATGTTCAAGTGGCTTTCCACTTCATAAGCCACATTGACATTTCCAAAGGTCTGTCCATTCCCAGGGTTGTCTCTTAGAAGGCCACCCACACACAATAATGCATCTTTAAGGACTGTCCACTTCCATGGTCATCCTCTTCATAGGCCAGTCACCTTAAAGTATTGCCAATTTTAAAGGTCCGTTAGCTTCCCAGGTCCACCTCTTAAAGGGCCAGTACACTTAAAATGCTGTTGTTTCAAGGGTTTGTACACAACCCTGGTCAACCTCTTAAAGGACATAATTCCCTAAATTTGTCACCTCTTCAAGGGTTTGTCCACTTCTAGGGTCTGCCTCTTAAAGGGCCAGTCCGCAAAACATGTCACATGTTCAAGTGGCTTTCCACTTCATAAGCCACATTGACATTTCCAAAGGTCTGTCCATTCCCAGGGTTGTCTCTTAGAAGGCCACCCACACACAATAATGCATCTTTAAGGACTGTCCACTTCCATGGTCATCCTCTTCATAGGCCAGTCACCTTAAAGTATTGCCAATTTTAAAGGTCCGTAAGCTTCCCAGGTCCACCTCTTAAAGGGCCAGTACACTTAAAATGCTGTTGTTTTGAGGGTTTGTACACAACCCTGGTCAACCTCTTAAAGGACATAATTCCCTAAATCTGTCACCTCTTCAAGGGTTTGTCCACTTCTAGGGTCTACCTCTTAAAGGGCCAGTCCGCAAAACATGTCACATGTTCAAGTGGCTTTCCACTTCATAAGCCACATTGACATTTCCAAAGGTCTGTCCATTCCCAGGGTTGTCTCTTAGAAGGCCACCCACACACAATAATGCATCTTTAAGGACTGTCCACTTCCATGGTCATCCTCTTCATAGGCCAGTCACCTTAAAGTATTGCCAATTTTAAAGGTCCGTAAGCTTCCCAGGTCCACCTCTTAAAGGGCCAGTACACTTAAAATGCTGTTGTTTCGAGGGTTTGTACACAACCCTGGTCAACCTCTTAAAGGACATAATTCCCTAAATTTGTCACCTCTTCAAGGGTTTGTCCACTTCTAGGGTCTGCCTCTTAAAGGGCCAGTCCGCAAAACATGTCACATGTTCAAGTGGCTTTCCACTTCATAAGCCACATTGACATTTCCAAAGGTCTGTCCATTCCCAGGGTTGTCTCTTAGAAGGCCACCCACACACAATAATGCATCTTTAAGGACTGTCCACTTCCATGGTCATCCTCTTCATAGGCCAGTCACCTTAAAGTATTGCCAATTTTAAAGGTCTGTAAGCTTCCCAGGTCCACCTCTTAAAGGGCCAGTACACTTAAAATACTGTTGTTTCAAGGGTTTGTACACAACCCTGGTCGACCTCTTAAAGGACATAATTCCCTAAATTTGTCACCTCTTCAAGGGTTTGTCCATATCTAGGGTCTGCCTCTTAAAGGGCCAGTCATCAAAACATGTCACATGTTCAAGTGGATTTCCACTTCATAAGCCACATTGACATTTCCAAAGGTCTGTCCATTCCCAGGGTTGTCTCTTAGAAGGCCACCCACACACAATAATGCATCTTTAAGGACTGTCCACTTCCATGGTCATCCTCTTCATAGGCCAGTCACCTTAAAGTATTGCCAATTTTAAAGGTCCGTAAGCTTCCCAGGTCCACCTCTTAAAGGGCCAGTACACTTAAAATGCTGTTGTTTTGAGGGTTTGTACACAACCCTGGTCAACCTCTTAAAGGACATAATTCCCTAAATTTGTCACCTCTTCAAGGGTTTGTCCACTTCTAGGGTCTGCCTCTTAAAGGGCCAGTCCGCAAAACATGTCACATGTTCAAGTGGCTTTCCACTTCATAAGCCACATTGACATTTCCAAAGGTCTGTCCATTCCCAGGGTTGTCTCTTAGAAGGCCACCCACACACAATAATGCATCTTTAAGGACTGTCCACTTCCATGGTCATCCTCTTCATAGGCCAGTCACCTTAAAGTATTGCCAATTTTAAAGGTCCGTTAGCTTCCCAGGTCCACCTCTTAAAGGGCCAGTACACTTAAAATGCTGTTGTTTCAAGGGTTTGTACACAACCCTGGTCAACCTCTTAAAGGACATAATTCCCTAAATTTGTCACCTCTTCAAGGGTTTGTCCACTTCTAGGGTCTGCCTCTTAAAGGGCCAGTCCGCAAAACATGTCACATGTTCAAGTGGCTTTCCACTTCATAAGCCACATTGACATTTCCAAAGGTCTGTCCATTCCCAGGGTTGTCTCTTAGAAGGCCACCCACACACAATAATGCATCTTTAAGGACTGTCCACTTCCATGGTCATCCTCTTCATAGGCCAGTCACCTTAAAGTATTGCCAATTTTAAAGGTCCGTAAGCTTCCCAGGTCCACCTCTTAAAGGGCCAGTACACTTAAAATGCTGTTGTTTTGAGGGTTTGTACACAACCCTGGTCAACCTCTTAAAGGACATAATTCCCTAAATTTGTCACCTCTTCAAGGGTTTGTCCACTTCTAGGGTCTGCCTCTTAAAGGGCCAGTCCGCAAAACATGTCACATGTTCAAGTGGCTTTCCACTTCATAAGCCACATTGACATTTCCAAAGGTCTGTCCATTCCCAGGGTTGTCTCTTAGAAGGCCACCCACACACAATAATGCATCTTTAAGGACTGTCCACTTCCATGGTCATCCTCTTCATAGGCCAGTCACCTTAAAGTATTGCCAATTTTAAAGGTCCGTAAGCTTCCCAGGTCCACCTCTTAAAGGGCCAGTACACTTAAAATGCTGTTGTTTTGAGGGTTTGTACACAACCCTGGTCAACCTCTTAAAGGACATAATTCCCTAAATTTGTCACCTCTTCAAGGGTTTGTCCACTTCTAGGGTCTACCTCTTAAAGGGCCAGTCCGCAAAACATGTCACATGTTCAAGTGGCTTTCCACTTCATAAGCCACATTGACATTTTCAAAGGTCTGTCCATTCCCAGGGTTGTCTCTTAGAAGGCCACCCACACACAATAATGCATCTTTAAGGACTGTCCACTTCCATGGTCATCCTCTTCATAGGCCAGTCACCTTAAAGTATTGCCAATTTTAAAGGTCCGTAAGCTTCCCAGGTCCACCTCTTAAAGGGCCAGTACACTTAAAATGCTGTTGTTTCGAGGGTTTGTACACAACCCTGGTCAACCTCTTAAAGGACATAATTCCCTAAATTTGTCACCTCTTCAAGGGTTTGTCCACTTCTAGGGTCTGCCTCTTAAAGGGCCAGTCCGCAAAACATGTCACATGTTCAAGTGGCTTTCCACTTCATAAGCCACATTGACATTTCCAAAGGTCTGTCCATTCCCAGGGTTGTCTCTTAGAAGGCCACCCACACACAATAATGCATCTTTAAGGACTGTCCACTTCCATGGTCATCCTCTTCATAGGCCAGTCACCTTAAAGTATTGCCAATTTTAAAGGTCTGTAAGCTTCCCAGGTCCACCTCTTAAAGGGCCAGTACACTTAAAATACTGTTGTTTAAAGGGTTTGTACACAACCCTGGTCGACCTCTTAAAGGACATAATTCCCTAAATTTGTCACCTCTTCAAGGGTTTGTCCATATCTAGGGTCTGCCTCTTAAAGGGCCAGTCATCAAAACATGTCACATGTTCAAGTGGCTTTCCACTTCATAAGCCACATTGACATTTCCAAAGGTCTGTCCATTCCCAGGGTTGTCTCTTAGAAGGCCACCCACACACAATAATGCATCTTTAAGGACTGTCCACTTCCATGGTCATCCTCTTCATAGGCCAGTCACCTTAAAGTATTGCCAATTTTAAAGGTCCGTAAGCTTCCCAGGTCCACCTCTTAAAGGGCCAGTACACTTAAAATGCTGTTGTTTTGAGGGTTTGTACACAACCCTGGTCAACCTCTTAAAGGACATAATTCCCTAAATTTGTCACCTCTTCAAGGGTTTGTCCACTTCTAGGGTCTGCCTCTTAAAGGGCCAGTCCGCAAAACATGTCACATGTTCAAGTGGCTTTCCACTTCATAAGCCACATTGACATTTCCAAAGGTCTGTCCATTCCCAGGGTTGTCTCTTAGAAGGCCACCCACACACAATAATGCATCTTTAAGGACTGTCCACTTCCATGGTCATCCTCTTCATAGGCCAGTCACCTTAAAGTATTGCCAATTTTAAAGGTCCGTAAGCTTCCCAGGTCCACCTCTTAAAGGGCCAGTACACTTAAAATGCTGTTGTTTCGAGGGTTTGTACACAACCCTGGTCAACCTCTTAAAGGACATAATTCCCTAAATTTGTCACCTCTTCAAGGGTTTGTCCACTTCTAGGGTCTGCCTCTTAAAGGGCCAGTCCGCAAAACATGTCACATGTTCAAGTGGCTTTCCACTTCATAAGCCACATTGACATTTCCAAAGGTCTGTCCATTCCCAGGGTTGTCTCTTAGAAGGCCACCCACACACAATAATGCATCTTTAAGGACTGTCCACTTCCATGGTCATCCTCTTCATAGGCCAGTCACCTTAAAGTATTGCCAATTTTAAAGGTCTGTAAGCTTCCCAGGTCCACCTCTTAAAGGGCCAGTACACTTAAAATGCTGTTGTTTCAAGGGTTTGTACACAACCCTGGTCAACCTCTTAAAGGACGTAATTCCCTAAATTTGTCACCTCTTCAAGGGTTTGTCCACTTCTAGGGTCTGCCTCTTAAAGGGCCAGTCATCAAAACATGTCACATGTTCAAGTGGCTTTCCACTTCATAAGCCACATTGACATTTCCAAAGGTCTGTCCATTCCCAGGGTTGTCTCTTAGAAGGCCACCCACACACAATAATGCATCTTTAAGGACTGTCCACTTCCATGGTCATCCTCTTCATAGGCCAGTCACCTTAAAGTATTGCCAATTTTAAAGGTCCGTAAGCTTCCCAGGTCCACCTCTTAAAGGGCCAGTACACTTAAAATGCTGTTGTTTTGAGGGTTTGTACACAACCCTGGTCAACCTCTTAAAGGACATAATTCCCTAAATTTGTCACCTCTTCAAGGGTTTGTCCACTTCTAGGGTCTGCCTCTTAAAGGGCCAGTCCGCAAAACATGTCACATGTTCAAGTGGCTTTCCACTTCATAAGCCACATTGACATTTCCAAAGGTCTGTCCATTCCCAGGGTTGTCTCTTAGAAGGCCACCCACACACAATAATGCATCTTTAAGGACTGTCCACTTCCATGGTCATCCTCTTCATAGGCCAGTCACCTTAAAGTATTGCCAATTTTAAAGGTCCGTAAGCTTCCCAGGTCCACCTCTTAAAGGGCCAGTACACTTAAAATGCTGTTGTTTCGAGGGTTTGTACACAACCCTGGTCAACCTCTTAAAGGACATAATTCCCTAAATTTGTCACCTCTTCAAGGGTTTGTCCACTTCTAGGGTCTGCCTCTTAAAGGGCCAGTCCGCAAAACATGTCACATGTTCAAGTGGCTTTCCACTTCATAAGCCACATTGACATTTCCAAAGGTCTGTCCATTCCCAGGGTTGTCTCTTAGAAGGCCACCCACACACAATAATGCATCTTTAAGGACTGTCCACTTCCATGGTCATCCTCTTCATAGGCCAGTCACCTTAAAGTATTGCCAATTTTAAAGGTCCGTAAGCTTCCCAGGTCCACCTCTTAAAGGGCCAGTACACTTAAAATGCTGTTGTTTTGAGGGTTTGTACACAACCCTGGTCAACCTCTTAAAGGACATAATTCCCTAAATTTGTCACCTCTTCAAGGGTTTGTCCACTTCTAGGGTCTACCTCTTAAAGGGCCAGTCCGCAAAACATGTCACATGTTCAAGTGGCTTTCCACTTCATAAGCCACATTGACATTTCCAAAGGTCTGTCCATTCCCAGGGTTGTCTCTTAGAAGGCCACCCACACACAATAATGCATCTTTAAGGACTGTCCACTTCCATGGTCATCCTCTTCATAGGCCAGTCACCTTAAAGTATTGCCAATTTTAAAGGTCCGTAAGCTTCCCAGGTCCACCTCTTAAAGGGCCAGTACACTTAAAATGCTGTTGTTTTGAGGGTTTGTACACAACCCTGGTCAACCTCTTAAAGGACATAATTCCCTAAATTTGTCACCTCTTCAAGGGTTTGTCCACTTCTAGGGTCTGCCTCTTAAAGGGCCAGTCCGCAAAACATGTCACATGTTCAAGTGGCTTTCCACTTCATAAGCCACATTGACATTTCCAAAGGTCTGTCCATTCCCAGGGTTGTCTCTTAGAAGGCCACCCACACACAATAATGCATCTTTAAGGACTGTCCACTTCCATGGTCATCCTCTTCATAGGCCAGTCACCTTAAAGTATTGCCAATTTTAAAGGTCCGTAAGCTTCCCAGGTCCACCTCTTAAAGGGCCAGTACACTTAAAATGCTGTTGTTTTGAGGGTTTGTACACAACCCTGGTCAACCTCTTAAAGGACATAATTCCCTAAATTTGTCACCTCTTCAAGGGTTTGTCCACTTCTAGGGTCTGCCTCTTAAAGGGCCAGTCCGCAAAACATGTCACATGTTCAAGTGGCTTTCCACTTCATAAGCCACATTGACATTTCCAAAGGTCTGTCCATTCCCAGGGTTGTCTCTTAGAAGGCCACCCACACACAATAATGCATCTTTAAGGACTGTCCACTTCCATGGTCATCCTCTTCATAGGCCAGTCACCTTAAAGTATTGCCAATTTTAAAGGTCCGTTAGCTTCCCAGGTCCACCTCTTAAAGGGCCAGTACACTTAAAATGCTGTTGTTTCAAGGGTTTGTACACAACCCTGGTCAACCTCTTAAAGGACATAATTCCCTAAATTTGTCACCTCTTCAAGGGTTTGTCCACTTCTAGGGTCTGCCTCTTAAAGGGCCAGTCCGCAAAACATGTCACATGTTCAAGTGGCTTTCCACTTCATAAGCCACATTGACATTTCCAAAGGTCTGTCCATTCCCAGGGTTGTCTCTTAGAAGGCCACCCACACACAATAATGCATCTTTAAGGACTGTCCACTTCCATGGTCATCCTCTTCATAGGCCAGTCACCTTAAAGTATTGCCAATTTTAAAGGTCCGTAAGCTTCCCAGGTCCACCTCTTAAAGGGCCAGTACACTTAAAATGCTGTTGTTTTGAGGGTTTGTACACAACCCTGGTCAACCTCTTAAAGGACATAATTCCCTAAATCTGTCACCTCTTCAAGGGTTTGTCCACTTCTAGGGTCTACCTCTTAAAGGGCCAGTCCGCAAAACATGTCACATGTTCAAGTGGCTTTCCACTTCATAAGCCACATTGACATTTCCAAAGGTCTGTCCATTCCCAGGGTTGTCTCTTAGAAGGCCACCCACACACAATAATGCATCTTTAAGGACTGTCCACTTCCATGGTCATCC
The DNA here is from genome assembly GCF_035609145.1 of Eleutherodactylus coqui. Classification (NCBI taxonomy): domain Eukaryota; kingdom Metazoa; phylum Chordata; class Amphibia; order Anura; family Eleutherodactylidae; genus Eleutherodactylus; species Eleutherodactylus coqui. The sequence continues at coordinate 72,455 of NW_027102551.1, read as the reverse complement.
TCTTCATAGGCCAGTCACCTTAAAGTATTGCCAATTTTAAAGGTCCGTAAGCTTCCCAGGTCCACCTCTTAAAGGGCCAGTACACTTAAAATGCTGTTGTTTCGAGGGTTTGTACACAACCCTGGTCAACCTCTTAAAGGACATAATTCCCTAAATTTGTCACCTCTTCAAGGGTTTGTCCACTTCTAGGGTCTGCCTCTTAAAGGGCCAGTCCGCAAAACATGTCACATGTTCAAGTGGCTTTCCACTTCATAAGCCACATTGACATTTCCAAAGGTCTGTCCATTCCCAGGGTTGTCTCTTAGAAGGCCACCCACACACAATAATGCATCTTTAAGGACTGTCCACTTCCATGGTCATCCTCTTCATAGGCCAGTCACCTTAAAGTATTGCCAATTTTAAAGGTCTGTAAGCTTCCCAGGTCCACCTCTTAAAGGGCCAGTACACTTAAAATACTGTTGTTTCAAGGGTTTGTACACAACCCTGGTCGACCTCTTAAAGGACATAATTCCCTAAATTTGTCACCTCTTCAAGGGTTTGTCCATATCTAGGGTCTGCCTCTTAAAGGGCCAGTCATCAAAACATGTCACATGTTCAAGTGGATTTCCACTTCATAAGCCACATTGACATTTCCAAAGGTCTGTCCATTCCCAGGGTTGTCTCTTAGAAGGCCACCCACACACAATAATGCATCTTTAAGGACTGTCCACTTCCATGGTCATCCTCTTCATAGGCCAGTCACCTTAAAGTATTGCCAATTTTAAAGGTCCGTAAGCTTCCCAGGTCCACCTCTTAAAGGGCCAGTACACTTAAAATGCTGTTGTTTTGAGGGTTTGTACACAACCCTGGTCAACCTCTTAAAGGACATAATTCCCTAAATTTGTCACCTCTTCAAGGGTTTGTCCACTTCTAGGGTCTGCCTCTTAAAGGGCCAGTCCGCAAAACATGTCACATGTTCAAGTGGCTTTCCACTTCATAAGCCACATTGACATTTCCAAAGGTCTGTCCATTCCCAGGGTTGTCTCTTAGAAGGCCACCCACACACAATAATGCATCTTTAAGGACTGTCCACTTCCATGGTCATCCTCTTCATAGGCCAGTCACCTTAAAGTATTGCCAATTTTAAAGGTCCGTTAGCTTCCCAGGTCCACCTCTTAAAGGGCCAGTACACTTAAAATGCTGTTGTTTCAAGGGTTTGTACACAACCCTGGTCAACCTCTTAAAGGACATAATTCCCTAAATTTGTCACCTCTTCAAGGGTTTGTCCACTTCTAGGGTCTGCCTCTTAAAGGGCCAGTCCGCAAAACATGTCACATGTTCAAGTGGCTTTCCACTTCATAAGCCACATTGACATTTCCAAAGGTCTGTCCATTCCCAGGGTTGTCTCTTAGAAGGCCACCCACACACAATAATGCATCTTTAAGGACTGTCCACTTCCATGGTCATCCTCTTCATAGGCCAGTCACCTTAAAGTATTGCCAATTTTAAAGGTCCGTAAGCTTCCCAGGTCCACCTCTTAAAGGGCCAGTACACTTAAAATGCTGTTGTTTTGAGGGTTTGTACACAACCCTGGTCAACCTCTTAAAGGACATAATTCCCTAAATTTGTCACCTCTTCAAGGGTTTGTCCACTTCTAGGGTCTACCTCTTAAAGGGCCAGTCCGCAAAACATGTCACATGTTCAAGTGGCTTTCCACTTCATAAGCCACATTGACATTTCCAAAGGTCTGTCCATTCCCAGGGTTGTCTCTTAGAAGGCCACCCACACACAATAATGCATCTTTAAGGACTGTCCACTTCCATGGTCATCCTCTTCATAGGCCAGTCACCTTAAAGTATTGCCAATTTTAAAGGTCCGTAAGCTTCCCAGGTCCACCTCTTAAAGGGCCAGTACACTTAAAATGCTGTTGTTTCGAGGGTTTGTACACAACCCTGGTCAACCTCTTAAAGGACATAATTCCCTAAATTTGTCACCTCTTCAAGGGTTTGTCCACTTCTAGGGTCTGCCTCTTAAAGGGCCAGTCCGCAAAACATGTCACATGTTCAAGTGGCTTTCCACTTCATAAGCCACATTGACATTTCCAAAGGTCTGTCCATTCCCAGGGTTGTCTCTTAGAAGGCCACCCACACACAATAATGCATCTTTAAGGACTGTCCACTTCCATGGTCATCCTCTTCATAGGCCAGTCACCTTAAAGTATTGCCAATTTTAAAGGTCTGTAAGCTTCCCAGGTCCACCTCTTAAAGGGCCAGTACACTTAAAATACTGTTGTTTCAAGGGTTTGTACACAACCCTGGTCGACCTCTTAAAGGACATAATTCCCTAAATTTGTCACCTCTTCAAGGGTTTGTCCATATCTAGGGTCTGCCTCTTAAAGGGCCAGTCATCAAAACATGTCACATGTTCAAGTGGATTTCCACTTCATAAGCCACATTGACATTTCCAAAGGTCTGTCCATTCCCAGGGTTGTCTCTTAGAAGGCCACCCACACACAATAATGCATCTTTAAGGACTGTCCACTTCCATGGTCATCCTCTTCATAGGCCAGTCACCTTAAAGTATTGCCAATTTTAAAGGTCCGTAAGCTTCCCAGGTCCACCTCTTAAAGGGCCAGTACACTTAAAATGCTGTTGTTTCGAGGGTTTGTACACAACCCTGGTCAACCTCTTAAAGGACGTAATTCCCTAAATTTGTCACCTCTTCAAGGGTTTGTCCACTTCTAGGGTCTGCCTCTTAAAGGGCCAGTCCGCAAAACATGTCACATGTTCAAGTGGCTTTCCACTTCATAAGCCACATTGACATTTCCAAAGGTCTGTCCATTCCCAGGGTTGTCTCTTAGAAGGCCACCCACACACAATAATGCATCTTTAAGGACTGTCCACTTCCATGGTCATCCTCTTCATAGGCCAGTCACCTTAAAGTATTGCCAATTTTAAAGGTCCGTAAGCTTCCCAGGTCCACCTCTTAAAGGGCCAGTACACTTAAAATGCTGTTGTTTTGAGGGTTTGTACACAACCCTGGTCAACCTCTTAAAGGACATAATTCCCTAAATTTGTCACCTCTTCAAGGGTTTGTCCACTTCTAGGGTCTGCCTCTTAAAGGGCCAGTCCGCAAAACATGTCACATGTTCAAGTGGCTTTCCACTTCATAAGCCACATTGACATTTCCAAAGGTCTGTCCATTCCCAGGGTTGTCTCTTAGAAGGCCACCCACACACAATAATGCATCTTTAAGGACTGTCCACTTCCATGGTCATCCTCTTCATAGGCCAGTCACCTTAAAGTATTGCCAATTTTAAAGGTCCGTAAGCTTCCCAGGTCCACCTCTTAAAGGGCCAGTACACTTAAAATGCTGTTGTTTTGAGGGTTTGTACACAACCCTGGTCAACCTCTTAAAGGACATAATTCCCTAAATTTGTCACCTCTTCAAGGGTTTGTCCACTTCTAGGGTCTGCCTCTTAAAGGGCCAGTCCGCAAAACATGTCACATGTTCAAGTGGCTTTCCACTTCATAAGCCACATTGACATTTCCAAAGGTCTGTCCATTCCCAGGGTTGTCTCTTAGAAGGCCACCCACACACAATAATGCATCTTTAAGGACTGTCCACTTCCATGGTCATCCTCTTCATAGGCCAGTCACCTTAAAGTATTGCCAATTTTAAAGGTCCGTTAGCTTCCCAGGTCCACCTCTTAAAGGGCCAGTACACTTAAAATGCTGTTGTTTCAAGGGTTTGTACACAACCCTGGTCAACCTCTTAAAGGACATAATTCCCTAAATTTGTCACCTCTTCAAGGGTTTGTCCACTTCTAGGGTCTGCCTCTTAAAGGGCCAGTCCGCAAAACATGTCACATGTTCAAGTGGCTTTCCACTTCATAAGCCACATTGACATTTCCAAAGGTCTGTCCATTCCCAGGGTTGTCTCTTAGAAGGCCACCCACACACAATAATGCATCTTTAAGGACTGTCCACTTCCATGGTCATCCTCTTCATAGGCCAGTCACCTTAAAGTATTGCCAATTTTAAAGGTCCGTAAGCTTCCCAGGTCCACCTCTTAAAGGGCCAGTACACTTAAAATGCTGTTGTTTTGAGGGTTTGTACACAACCCTGGTCAACCTCTTAAAGGACATAATTCCCTAAATCTGTCACCTCTTCAAGGGTTTGTCCACTTCTAGGGTCTACCTCTTAAAGGGCCAGTCCGCAAAACATGTCACATGTTCAAGTGGCTTTCCACTTCATAAGCCACATTGACATTTCCAAAGGTCTGTCCATTCCCAGGGTTGTCTCTTAGAAGGCCACCCACACACAATAATGCATCTTTAAGGACTGTCCACTTCCATGGTCATCCTCTTCATAGGCCAGTCACCTTAAAGTATTGCCAATTTTAAAGGTCCGTAAGCTTCCCAGGTCCACCTCTTAAAGGGCCAGTACACTTAAAATGCTGTTGTTTCGAGGGTTTGTACACAACCCTGGTCAACCTCTTAAAGGACATAATTCCCTAAATTTGTCACCTCTTCAAGGGTTTGTCCACTTCTAGGGTCTGCCTCTTAAAGGGCCAGTCCGCAAAACATGTCACATGTTCAAGTGGCTTTCCACTTCATAAGCCACATTGACATTTCCAAAGGTCTGTCCATTCCCAGGGTTGTCTCTTAGAAGGCCACCCACACACAATAATGCATCTTTAAGGACTGTCCACTTCCATGGTCATCCTCTTCATAGGCCAGTCACCTTAAAGTATTGCCAATTTTAAAGGTCTGTAAGCTTCCCAGGTCCACCTCTTAAAGGGCCAGTACACTTAAAATGCTGTTGTTTCAAGGGTTTGTACACAACCCTGGTCGACCTCTTAAAGGACGTAATTCCCTAAATTTGTCACCTCTTCAAGGGTTTGTCCACTTCTAGGGTCTGCCTCTTAAAGGGCCAGTCATCAAAACATGTCACATGTTCAAGTGGCTTTCCACTTCATAAGCCACATTGACATTTCCAAAGGTCTGTCCATTCCCAGGGTTGTCTCTTAGAAGGCCACCCACACACAATAATGCATCTTTAAGGACTGTCCACTTCCATGGTCATCCTCTTCATAGGCCAGTCACCTTAAAGTATTGCCAATTTTAAAGGTCCGTAAGCTTCCCAGGTCCACCTCTTAAAGGGCCAGTACACTTAAAATGCTGTTGTTTTGAGGGTTTGTACACAACCCTGGTCAACCTCTTAAAGGACATAATTCCCTAAATTTGTCACCTCTTCAAGGGTTTGTCCACTTCTAGGGTCTGCCTCTTAAAGGGCCAGTCCGCAAAACATGTCACATGTTCAAGTGGCTTTCCACTTCATAAGCCACATTGACATTTCCAAAGGTCTGTCCATTCCCAGGGTTGTCTCTTAGAAGGCCACCCACACACAATAATGCATCTTTAAGGACTGTCCACTTCCATGGTCATCCTCTTCATAGGCCAGTCACCTTAAAGTATTGCCAATTTTAAAGGTCCGTTAGCTTCCCAGGTCCACCTCTTAAAGGGCTAGTACACTTAAAATGCTGTTGTTTCAAGGGTTTGTACACAACCCTGGTCAACCTCTTAAAGGACATAATTCCCTAAATTTGTCACCTCTTCAAGGGTTTGTCCACTTCTAGGGTCTGCCTCTTAAAGGGCCAGTCCGCAAAACATGTCACATGTTCAAGTGGCTTTCCACTTCATAAGCCACATTGACATTTCCAAAGGTCTGTCCATTCCCAGGGTTGTCTCTTAGAAGGCCACCCACACACAATAATGCATCTTTAAGGACTGTCCACTTCCATGGTCATCCTCTTCATAGGCCAGTCACCTTAAAGTATTGCCAATTTTAAAGGTCCGTAAGCTTCCCAGGTCCACCTCTTAAAGGGCCAGTACACTTAAAATGCTGTTGTTTTGAGGGTTTGTACACAACCCTGGTCAACCTCTTAAAGGACATAATTCCCTAAATTTGTCACCTCTTCAAGGGTTTGTCCACTTCTAGGGTCTACCTCTTAAAGGGCCAGTCCGCAAAACATGTCACATGTTCAAGTGGCTTTCCACTTCATAAGCCACATTGACATTTCCAAAGGTCTGTCCATTCCCAGGGTTGTCTCTTAGAAGGCCACCCACACACAATAATGCATCTTTAAGGACTGTCCACTTCCATGGTCATCCTCTTCATAGGCCAGTCACCTTAAAGTATTGCCAATTTTAAAGGTCCGTAAGCTTCCCAGGTCCACCTCTTAAAGGGCCAGTACACTTAAAATGCTGTTGTTTCGAGGGTTTGTACACAACCCTGGTCAACCTCTTAAAGGACATAATTCCCTAAATTTGTCACCTCTTCAAGGGTTTGTCCACTTCTAGGGTCTGCCTCTTAAAGGGCCAGTCCGCAAAACATGTCACATGTTCAAGTGGCTTTCCACTTCATAAGCCACATTGACATTTCCAAAGGTCTGTCCATTCCCAGGGTTGTCTCTTAGAAGGCCACCCACACACAATAATGCATCTTTAAGGACTGTCCACTTCCATGGTCATCCTCTTCATAGGCCAGTCACCTTAAAGTATTGCCAATTTTAAAGGTCTGTAAGCTTCCCAGGTCCACCTCTTAAAGGGCCAGTACACTTAAAATGCTGTTGTTTCAAGGGTTTGTACACAACCCTGGTCGACCTCTTAAAGGACGTAATTCCCTAAATTTGTCACCTCTTCAAGGGTTTGTCCACTTCTAGGGTCTGCCTCTTAAAGGGCCAGTCATCAAAACATGTCACATGTTCAAGTGGCTTTCCACTTCATAAGCCACATTGACATTTCCAAAGGTCTGTCCATTCCCAGGGTTGTCTCTTAGAAGGCCACCCACACACAATAATGCATCTTTAAGGACTGTCCACTTCCATGGTCATCCTCTTCATAGGCCAGTCACCTTAAAGTATTGCCAATTTTAAAGGTCCGTAAGCTTCCCAGGTCCACCTCTTAAAGGGCCAGTACACTTAAAATGCTGTTGTTTTGAGGGTTTGTACACAACCCTGGTCAACCTCTTAAAGGACATAATTCCCTAAATTTGTCACCTCTTCAAGGGTTTGTCCACTTCTAGGGTCTGCCTCTTAAAGGGCCAGTCCGCAAAACATGTCACATGTTCAAGTGGCTTTCCACTTCATAAGCCACATTGACATTTCCAAAGGTCTGTCCATTCCCAGGGTTGTCTCTTAGAAGGCCACCCACACACAATAATGCATCTTTAAGGACTGTCCACTTCCATGGTCATCCTCTTCATAGGCCAGTCACCTTAAAGTATTGCCAATTTTAAAGGTCCGTTAGCTTCCCAGGTCCACCTCTTAAAGGGCCAGTACACTTAAAATGCTGTTGTTTCAAGGGTTTGTACACAACCCTGGTCAACCTCTTAAAGGACATAATTCCCTAAATTTGTCACCTCTTCAAGGGTTTGTCCACTTCTAGGGTCTGCCTCTTAAAGGGCCAGTCCGCAAAACATGTCACATGTTCAAGTGGCTTTCCACTTCATAAGCCACATTGACATTTCCAAAGGTCTGTCCATTCCCAGGGTTGTCTCTTAGAAGGCCACCCACACACAATAATGCATCTTTAAGGACTGTCCACTTCCATGGTCATCCTCTTCATAGGCCAGTCACCTTAAAGTATTGCCAATTTTAAAGGTCCGTAAGCTTCCCAGGTCCACCTCTTAAAGGGCCAGTACACTTAAAATGCTGTTGTTTTGAGGGTTTGTACACAACCCTGGTCAACCTCTTAAAGGACATAATTCCCTAAATTTGTCACCTCTTCAAGGGTTTGTCCACTTCTAGGGTCTACCTCTTAAAGGGCCAGTCCGCAAAACATGTCACATGTTCAAGTGGCTTTCCACTTCATAAGCCACATTGACATTTCCAAAGGTCTGTCCATTCCCAGGGTTGTCTCTTAGAAGGCCACCCACACACAATAATGCATCTTTAAGGACTGTCCACTTCCATGGTCATCCTCTTCATAGGCCAGTCACCTTAAAGTATTGCCAATTTTAAAGGTCCGTAAGCTTCCCAGGTCCACCTCTTAAAGGGCCAGTACACTTAAAATGCTGTTGTTTTGAGGGTTTGTACACAACCCTGGTCAACCTCTTAAAGGACATAATTCCCTAAATTTGTCACCTCTTCAAGGGTTTGTCCACTTCTAGGGTCTGCCTCTTAAAGGGCCAGTCCGCAAAACATGTCACATGTTCAAGTGGCTTTCCACTTCATAAGCCACATTGACATTTCCAAAGGTCTGTCCATTCCCAGGGTTGTCTCTTAGAAGGCCACCCACACACAATAATGCATCTTTAAGGACTGTCCACTTCCATGGTCATCCTCTTCATAGGCCAGTCACCTTAAAGTATTGCCAATTTTAAAGGTCCGTAAGCTTCCCAGGTCCACCTCTTAAAGGGCCAGTACACTTAAAATGCTGTTGTTTTGAGGGTTTGTACACAACCCTGGTCAACCTCTTAAAGGACATAATTCCCTAAATTTGTCACCTCTTCAAGGGTTTGTCCACTTCTAGGGTCTGCCTCTTAAAGGGCCAGTCCGCAAAACATGTCACATGTTCAAGTGGCTTTCCACTTCATAAGCCACATTGACATTTCCAAAGGTCTGTCCATTCCCAGGGTTGTCTCTTAGAAGGCCACCCACACACAATAATGCATCTTTAAGGACTGTCCACTTCCATGGTCATCCTCTTCATAGGCCAGTCACCTTAAAGTATTGCCAATTTTAAAGGTCCGTTAGCTTCCCAGGTCCACCTCTTAAAGGGCCAGTACACTTAAAATGCTGTTGTTTCAAGGGTTTGTACACAACCCTGGTCAACCTCTTAAAGGACATAATTCCCTAAATTTGTCACCTCTTCAAGGGTTTGTCCACTTCTAGGGTCTGCCTCTTAAAGGGCCAGTCCGCAAAACATGTCACATGTTCAAGTGGCTTTCCACTTCATAAGCCACATTGACATTTCCAAAGGTCTGTCCATTCCCAGGGTTGTCTCTTAGAAGGCCACCCACACACAATAATGCATCTTTAAGGACTGTCCACTTCCATGGTCATCCTCTTCATAGGCCAGTCACCTTAAAGTATTGCCAATTTTAAAGGTCCGTAAGCTTCCCAGGTCCACCTCTTAAAGGGCCAGTACACTTAAAATGCTGTTGTTTTGAGGGTTTGTACACAACCCTGGTCAACCTCTTAAAGGACATAATTCCCTAAATCTGTCACCTCTTCAAGGGTTTGTCCACTTCTAGGGTCTACCTCTTAAAGGGCCAGTCCGCAAAACATGTCACATGTTCAAGTGGCTTTCCACTTCATAAGCCACATTGACATTTCCAAAGGTCTGTCCATTCCCAGGGTTGTCTCTTAGAAGGCCACCCACACACAATAATGCATCTTTAAGGACTGTCCACTTCCATGGTCATCCTCTTCATAGGCCAGTCACCTTAAAGTATTGCCAATTTTAAAGGTCCGTAAGCTTCCCAGGTCCACCTCTTAAAGGGCCAGTACACTTAAAATGCTGTTGTTTCGAGGGTTTGTACACAACCCTGGTCAACCTCTTAAAGGACATAATTCCCTAAATTTGTCACCTCTTCAAGGGTTTGTCCACTTCTAGGGTCTGCCTCTTAAAGGGCCAGTCCGCAAAACATGTCACATGTTCAAGTGGCTTTCCACTTCATAAGCCACATTGACATTTCCAAAGGTCTGTCCATTCCCAGGGTTGTCTCTTAGAAGGCCACCCACACACAATAATGCATCTTTAAGGACTGTCCACTTCCATGGTCATCCTCTTCATAGGCCAGTCACCTTAAAGTATTGCCAATTTTAAAGGTCTGTAAGCTTCCCAGGTCCACCTCTTAAAGGGCCAGTACACTTAAAATACTGTTGTTTCAAGGGTTTGTACACAACCCTGGTCGACCTCTTAAAGGACATAATTCCCTAAATTTGTCACCTCTTCAAGGGTTTGTCCATATCTAGGGTCTGCCTCTTAAAGGGCCAGTCATCAAAACATGTCACATGTTCAAGTGGATTTCCACTTCATAAGCCACATTGACATTTCCAAAGGTCTGTCCATTCCCAGGGTTGTCTCTTAGAAGGCCACCCACACACAATAATGCATCTTTAAGGACTGTCCACTTCCATGGTCATCCTCTTCATAGGCCAGTCACCTTAAAGTATTGCCAATTTTAAAGGTCCGTAAGCTTCCCAGGTCCACCTCTTAAAGGGCCAGTACACTTAAAATGCTGTTGTTTTGAGGGTTTGTACACAACCCTGGTCAACCTCTTAAAGGACATAATTCCCTAAATTTGTCACCTCTTCAAGGGTTTGTCCACTTCTAGGGTCTGCCTCTTAAAGGGCCAGTCCGCAAAACATGTCACATGTTCAAGTGGCTTTCCACTTCATAAGCCACATTGACATTTCCAAAGGTCTGTCCATTCCCAGGGTTGTCTCTTAGAAGGCCACCCACACACAATAATGCATCTTTAAGGACTGTCCACTTCCATGGTCATCCTCTTCATAGGCCAGTCACCTTAAAGTATTGCCAATTTTAAAGGTCCGTTAGCTTCCCAGGTCCACCTCTTAAAGGGCCAGTACACTTAAAATGCTGTTGTTTCAAGGGTTTGTACACAACCCTGGTCAACCTCTTAAAGGACATAATTCCCTAAATTTGTCACCTCTTCAAGGGTTTGTCCACTTCTAGGGTCTGCCTCTTAAAGGGCCAGTCCGCAAAACATGTCACATGTTCAAGTGGCTTTCCACTTCATAAGCCACATTGACATTTCCAAAGGTCTGTCCATTCCCAGGGTTGTCTCTTAGAAGGCCACCCACACACAATAATGCATCTTTAAGGACTGTCCACTTCCATGGTCATCCTCTTCATAGGCCAGTCACCTTAAAGTATTGCCAATTTTAAAGGTCTGTAAGCTTCCCAGGTCCACCTCTTAAAGGGCCAGTACACTTAAAATGCTGTTGTTTTGAGGGTTTGTACACAACCCTGGTCAACCTCTTAAAGGACATAATTCCCTAAATTTGTCACCTCTTCAAGGGTTTGTCCACTTCTAGGGTCTACCTCTTAAAGGGCCAGTCCGCAAAACATGTCACATGTTCAAGTGGCTTTCCACTTCATAAGCCACATTGACATTTCCAAAGGTCTGTCCATTCCCAGGGTTGTCTCTTAGAAGGCCACCCACACACAATAATGCATCTTTAAGGACTGTCCACTTCCATGGTCATCCTCTTCATAGGCCAGTCACCTTAAAGTATTGCCAATTTTAAAGGTCCGTAAGCTTCCCAGGTCCACCTCTTAAAGGGCCAGTACACTTAAAATGCTGTTGTTTCGAGGGTTTGTACACAACCCTGGTCAACCTCTTAAAGGACATAATTCCCTAAATTTGTCACCTCTTCAAGGGTTTGTCCACTTCTAGGGTCTGCCTCTTAAAGGGCCAGTCCGCAAAACATGTCACATGTTCAAGTGGCTTTCCACTTCATAAGCCACATTGACATTTCCAAAGGTCTGTCCATTCCCAGGGTTGTCTCTTAGAAGGCCACCCACACACAATAATGCATCTTTAAGGACTGTCCACTTCCATGGTCATCCTCTTCATAGGCCAGTCACCTTAAAGTATTGCCAATTTTAAAGGTCTGTAAGCTTCCCAGGTCCACCTCTTAAAGGGCCAGTACACTTAAAATACTGTTGTTTCAAGGGTTTGTACACAACCCTGGTCGACCTCTTAAAGGACATAATTCCCTAAATTTGTCACCTCTTCAAGGGTTTGTCCATATCTAGGGTCTGCCTCTTAAAGGGCCAGTCATCAAAACATGTCACATGTTCAAGTGGATTTCCACTTCATAAGCCACATTGACATTTCCAAAGGTCTGTCCATTCCCAGGGTTGTCTCTTAGAAGGCCACCCACACACAATAATGCATCTTTAAGGACTGTCCACTTCCATGGTCATCCTCTTCATAGGCCAGTCACCTTAAAGTATTGCCAATTTTAAAGGTCCGTAAGCTTCCCAGGTCCACCTCTTAAAGGGCCAGTACACTTAAAATGCTGTTGTTTCGAGGGTTTGTACACAACCCTGGTCAACCTCTTAAAGGACGTAATTCCCTAAATTTGTCACCTCTTCAAGGGTTTGTCCACTTCTAGGGTCTGCCTCTTAAAGGGCCAGTCCGCAAAACATGTCACATGTTCAAGTGGCTTTCCACTTCATAAGCCACATTGACATTTCCAAAGGTCTGTCCATTCCCAGGGTTGTCTCTTAGAAGGCCACCCACACACAATAATGCATCTTTAAGGACTGTCCACTTCCATGGTCATCCTCTTCATAGGCCAGTCACCTTAAAGTATTGCCAATTTTAAAGGTCCGTAAGCTTCCCAGGTCCACCTCTTAAAGGGCCAGTACACTTAAAATGCTGTTGTTTTGAGGGTTTGTACACAACCCTGGTCAACCTCTTAAAGGACATAATTCCCTAAATTTGTCACCTCTTCAAGGGTTTGTCCACTTCTAGGGTCTGCCTCTTAAAGGGCCAGTCCGCAAAACATGTCACATGTTCAAGTGGCTTTCCACTTCATAAGCCACATTGACATTTCCAAAGGTCTGTCCATTCCCAGGGTTGTCTCTTAGAAGGCCACCCACACACAATAATGCATCTTTAAGGACTGTCCACTTCCATGGTCATCCTCTTCATAGGCCAGTCACCTTAAAGTATTGCCAATTTTAAAGGTCCGTAAGCTTCCCAGGTCCACCTCTTAAAGGGCCAGTACACTTAAAATGCTGTTGTTTTGAGGGTTTGTACACAACCCTGGTCAACCTCTTAAAGGACATAATTCCCTAAATTTGTCACCTCTTCAAGGGTTTGTCCACTTCTAGGGTCTGCCTCTTAAAGGGCCAGTCCGCAAAACATGTCACATGTTCAAGTGGCTTTCCACTTCATAAGCCACATTGACATTTCCAAAGGTCTGTCCATTCCCAGGGTTGTCTCTTAGAAGGCCACCCACACACAATAATGCATCTTTAAGGACTGTCCACTTCCATGGTCATCCTCTTCATAGGCCAGTCACCTTAAAGTATTGCCAATTTTAAAGGTCCGTTAGCTTCCCAGGTCCACCTCTTAAAGGGCCAGTACACTTAAAATGCTGTTGTTTCAAGGGTTTGTACACAACCCTGGTCAACCTCTTAAAGGACATAATTCCCTAAATTTGTCACCTCTTCAAGGGTTTGTCCACTTCTAGGGTCTGCCTCTTAAAGGGCCAGTCCGCAAAACATGTCACATGTTCAAGTGGCTTTCCACTTCATAAGCCACATTGACATTTCCAAAGGTCTGTCCATTCCCAGGGTTGTCTCTTAGAAGGCCACCCACACACAATAATGCATCTTTAAGGACTGTCCACTTCCATGGTCATCCTCTTCATAGGCCAGTCACCTTAAAGTATTGCCAATTTTAAAGGTCCGTAAGCTTCCCAGGTCCACCTCTTAAAGGGCCAGTACACTTAAAATGCTGTTGTTTTGAGGGTTTGTACACAACCCTGGTCAACCTCTTAAAGGACATAATTCCCTAAATCTGTCACCTCTTCAAGGGTTTGTCCACTTCTAGGGTCTACCTCTTAAAGGGCCAGTCCGCAAAACATGTCACATGTTCAAGTGGCTTTCCACTTCATAAGCCACATTGACATTTCCAAAGGTCTGTCCATTCCCAGGGTTGTCTCTTAGAAGGCCACCCACACACAATAATGCATCTTTAAGGACTGTCCACTTCCATGGTCATCCTCTTCATAGGCCAGTCACCTTAAAGTATTGCCAATTTTAAAGGTCCGTAAGCTTCCCAGGTCCACCTCTTAAAGGGCCAGTACACTTAAAATGCTGTTGTTTCGAGGGTTTGTACACAACCCTGGTCAACCTCTTAAAGGACATAATTCCCTAAATTTGTCACCTCTTCAAGGGTTTGTCCACTTCTAGGGTCTGCCTCTTAAAGGGCCAGTCCGCAAAACATGTCACATGTTCAAGTGGCTTTCCACTTCATAAGCCACATTGACATTTCCAAAGGTCTGTCCATTCCCAGGGTTGTCTCTTAGAAGGCCACCCACACACAATAATGCATCTTTAAGGACTGTCCACTTCCATGGTCATCCTCTTCATAGGCCAGTCACCTTAAAGTATTGCCAATTTTAAAGGTCTGTAAGCTTCCCAGGTCCACCTCTTAAAGGGCCAGTACACTTAAAATACTGTTGTTTCAAGGGTTTGTACACAACCCTGGTCGACCTCTTAAAGGACATAATTCCCTAAATTTGTCACCTCTTCAAGGGTTTGTCCATATCTAGGGTCTGCCTCTTAAAGGGCCAGTCATCAAAACATGTCACATGTTCAAGTGGATTTCCACTTCATAAGCCACATTGACATTTCCAAAGGTCTGTCCATTCCCAGGGTTGTCTCTTAGAAGGCCACCCACACACAATAATGCATCTTTAAGGACTGTCCACTTCCATGGTCATCCTCTTCATAGGCCAGTCACCTTAAAGTATTGCCAATTTTAAAGGTCCGTAAGCTTCCCAGGTCCACCTCTTAAAGGGCCAGTACACTTAAAATGCTGTTGTTTTGAGGGTTTGTACACAACCCTGGTCAACCTCTTAAAGGACATAATTCCCTAAATTTGTCACCTCTTCAAGGGTTTGTCCACTTCTAGGGTCTGCCTCTTAAAGGGCCAGTCCGCAAAACATGTCACATGTTCAAGTGGCTTTCCACTTCATAAGCCACATTGACATTTCCAAAGGTCTGTCCATTCCCAGGGTTGTCTCTTAGAAGGCCACCCACACACAATAATGCATCTTTAAGGACTGTCCACTTCCATGGTCATCCTCTTCATAGGCCAGTCACCTTAAAGTATTGCCAATTTTAAAGGTCCGTTAGCTTCCCAGGTCCACCTCTTAAAGGGCCAGTACACTTAAAATGCTGTTGTTTCAAGGGTTTGTACACAACCCTGGTCAACCTCTTAAAGGACATAATTCCCTAAATTTGTCACCTCTTCAAGGGTTTGTCCACTTCTAGGGTCTGCCTCTTAAAGGGCCAGTCCGCAAAACATGTCACATGTTCAAGTGGCTTTCCACTTCATAAGCCACATTGACATTTCCAAAGGTCTGTCCATTCCCAGGGTTGTCTCTTAGAAGGCCACCCACACACAATAATGCATCTTTAAGGACTGTCCACTTCCATGGTCATCCTCTTCATAGGCCAGTCACCTTAAAGTATTGCCAATTTTAAAGGTCCGTAAGCTTCCCAGGTCCACCTCTTAAAGGGCCAGTACACTTAAAATGCTGTTGTTTTGAGGGTTTGTACACAACCCTGGTCAACCTCTTAAAGGACATAATTCCCTAAATTTGTCACCTCTTCAAGGGTTTGTCCACTTCTAGGGTCTGCCTCTTAAAGGGCCAGTCCGCAAAACATGTCACATGTTCAAGTGGCTTTCCACTTCATAAGCCACATTGACATTTCCAAAGGTCTGTCCATTCCCAGGGTTGTCTCTTAGAAGGCCACCCACACACAATAATGCATCTTTAAGGACTGTCCACTTCCATGGTCATCCTCTTCATAGGCCAGTCACCTTAAAGTATTGCCAATTTTAAAGGTCCGTTAGCTTCCCAGGTCCACCTCTTAAAGGGCCAGTACACTTAAAATGCTGTTGTTTCAAGGGTTTGTACACAACCCTGGTCAACCTCTTAAAGGACATAATTCCCTAAATTTGTCACCTCTTCAAGGGTTTGTCCACTTCTAGGGTCTGCCTCTTAAAGGGCCAGTCCGCAAAACATGTCACATGTTCAAGTGGCTTTCCACTTCATAAGCCACATTGACATTTCCAAAGGTCTGTCCATTCCCAGGGTTGTCTCTTAGAAGGCCACCCACACACAATAATGCATCTTTAAGGACTGTCCACTTCCATGGTCATCCTCTTCATAGGCCAGTCACCTTAAAGTATTGCCAATTTTAAAGGTCCGTAAGCTTCCCAGGTCCACCTCTTAAAGGGCCAGTACACTTAAAATGCTGTTGTTTTGAGGGTTTGTACACAACCCTGGTCAACCTCTTAAAGGACATAATTCCCTAAATTTGTCACCTCTTCAAGGGTTTGTCCACTTCTAGGGTCTACCTCTTAAAGGGCCAGTCCGCAAAACATGTCACATGTTCAAGTGGCTTTCCACTTCATAAGCCACATTGACATTTCCAAAGGTCTGTCCATTCCCAGGGTTGTCTCTTAGAAGGCCACCCACACACAATAATGCATCTTTAAGGACTGTCCACTTCCATGGTCATCCTCTTCATAGGCCAGTCACCTTAAAGTATTGCCAATTTTAAAGGTCCGTAAGCTTCCCAGGTCCACCTCTTAAAGGGCCAGTACACTTAAAATGCTGTTGTTTCGAGGGTTTGTACACAACCCTGGTCAACCTCTTAAAGGACATAATTCCCTAAATTTGTCACCTCTTCAAGGGTTTGTCCACTTCTAGGGTCTGCCTCTTAAAGGGCCAGTCCGCAAAACATGTCACATGTTCAAGTGGCTTTCCACTTCATAAGCCACATTGACATTTCCAAAGGTCTGTCCATTCCCAGGGTTGTCTCTTAGAAGGCCACCCACACACAATAATGCATCTTTAAGGACTGTCCACTTCCATGGTCATCCTCTTCATAGGCCAGTCACCTTAAAGTATTGCCAATTTTAAAGGTCTGTAAGCTTCCCAGGTCCACCTCTTAAAGGGCCAGTACACTTAAAATACTGTTGTTTCAAGGGTTTGTACACAACCCTGGTCGACCTCTTAAAGGACATAATTCCCTAAATTTGTCACCTCTTCAAGGGTTTGTCCATATCTAGGGTCTGCCTCTTAAAGGGCCAGTCATCAAAACATGTCACATGTTCAAGTGGATTTCCACTTCATAAGCCACATTGACATTTCCAAAGGTCTGTCCATTCCCAGGGTTGTCTCTTAGAAGGCCACCCACACACAATAATGCATCTTTAAGGACTGTCCACTTCCATGGTCATCCTCTTCATAGGCCAGTCACCTTAAAGTATTGCCAATTTTAAAGGTCCGTAAGCTTCCCAGGTCCACCTCTTAAAGGGCCAGTACACTTAAAATGCTGTTGTTTCGAGGGTTTGTACACAACCCTGGTCAACCTCTTAAAGGACGTAATTCCCTAAATTTGTCACCTCTTCAAGGGTTTGTCCACTTCTAGGGTCTGCCTCTTAAAGGGCCAGTCCGCAAAACATGTCACATGTTCAAGTGGCTTTCCACTTCATAAGCCACATTGACATTTCCAAAGGTCTGTCCATTCCCAGGGTTGTCTCTTAGAAGGCCACCCACACACAATAATGCATCTTTAAGGACTGTCCACTTCCATGGTCATCCTCTTCATAGGCCAGTCACCTTAAAGTATTGCCAATTTTAAAGGTCCGTAAGCTTCCCAGGTCCACCTCTTAAAGGGCCAGTACACTTAAAATGCTGTTGTTTTGAGGGTTTGTACACAACCCTGGTCAACCTCTTAAAGGACATAATTCCCTAAATTTGTCACCTCTTCAAGGGTTTGTCCACTTCTAGGGTCTGCCTCTTAAAGGGCCAGTCCGCAAAACATGTCACATGTTCAAGTGGCTTTCCACTTCATAAGCCACATTGACATTTCCAAAGGTCTGTCCATTCCCAGGGTTGTCTCTTAGAAGGCCACCCACACACAATAATGCATCTTTAAGGACTGTCCACTTCCATGGTCATCCTCTTCATAGGCCAGTCACCTTAAAGTATTGCCAATTTTAAAGGTCTGTAAGCTTCCCAGGTCCACCTCTTAAAGGGCCAGTACACTTAAAATACTGTTGTTTCCAGGGTTTGTACACAACCCTGGTCGACCTCTTAAAGGACATAATTCCCTAAATTTGTCACCTCTTCAAGGGTTTGTCCATATCTAGGGTCTGCCTCTTAAAGGGCCAGTCATCAAAACATGTCACATGTTCAAGTGGATTTCCACTTCATAAGCCACATTGAAATTTCCAAAGGTATGTCCATTCCCAGGGTTGTCTCTTAGAAGGCCACCCACACACAATAATGCATCTTTAAGGACTGTCCACTTCCATGGTCATCCTCTTCATAGGCCAGTCACCTTAAAGTATTGCCAATTTTAAAGGTCCGTAAGCTTCCCAGGTCCACCTCTTAAAGGGCCAGTACACTTAAAATGCTGTTGTTTCGAGGGTTTGTACACAACCCTGGTCAACCTCTTAAAGGACGTAATTCCCTAAATTTGTCACCTCTTCAAGGGTTTGTCCACTTCTAGGGTCTGCCTCTTAAAGGGCCAGTCATCAAAACATGTCACATGTTCAAGTGGCTTTCCACTTCATAAGCCACATTGACATTTCCAAAGGTCTGTCCATTCCCAGGGTTGTCTCTTAGAAGGCCACCCACACACAATAATGCATCTTTAAGGACTGTCCACTTCCATGGTCATCCTCTTCATAGGCCAGTCACCTTAAAGTATTGCCAATTTTAAAGGTCCGTAAGCTTCCCAGGTCCACCTCTTAAAGGGCCAGTACACTTAAAATGCTGTTGTTTCGAGGGTTTGTACACAACCCTGGTCAACCTCTTAAAGGACATAATTCCCTAAATTTGTCACCTCTTCAAGGGTTTGTCCACTTCTAGGGTCTGCCTCTTAAAGGGCCAGTCCGCAAAACATGTCACATGTTCAAGTGGCTTTCCACTTCATAAGCCACATTGACATTTCCAAAGGTCTGTCCATTCCCAGGGTTGTCTCTTAGAAGGCCACCCACACACAATAATGCATCTTTAAGGACTGTCCACTTCCATGGTCATCCTCTTCATAGGCCAGTCACGTTAAAGTATTGCCAATTTTAAAGGTCTGTAAGCTTCCCAGGTCCACCTCTTAAAGGGCCAGTACACTTAAAATACTGTTGTTTCAAGGGTTTGTACACAACCCTGGTCGACCTCTTAAAGGACATAATTCCCTAAATTTGTCACCTCTTCAAGGGTTTGTCCATATCTAGGGTCTGCCTCTTAAAGGGCCAGTCATCAAAACATGTCACATGTTCAAGTGGATTTCCACTTCATAAGCCACATTGACATTTCCAAAGGTCTGTCCATTCCCAGGGTTGTCTCTTAGAAGGCCACCCACACACAATAATGCATCTTTAAGGACTGTCCACTTCCATGGTCATCCTCTTCATAGGCCAGTCACCTTAAAGTATTGCCAATTTTAAAGGTCCGTAAGCTTCCCAGGTCCACCTCTTAAAGGGCCAGTACACTTAAAATGCTGTTGTTTTGAGGGTTTGTACACAACCCTGGTCAACCTCTTAAAGGACATAATTCCCTAAATTTGTCACCTCTTCAAGGGTTTGTCCACTTCTAGGGTCTGCCTCTTAAAGGGCCAGTCCGCAAAACATGTCACATGTTCAAGTGGCTTTCCACTTCATAAGCCACATTGACATTTCCAAAGGTCTGTCCATTCCCAGGGTTGTCTCTTAGAAGGCCACCCACACACAATAATGCATCTTTAAGGACTGTCCACTTCCATGGTCATCCTCTTCATAGGCCAGTCACCTTAAAGTATTGCCAATTTTAAAGGTCCGTTAGCTTCCCAGGTCCACCTCTTAAAGGGCCAGTACACTTAAAATGCTGTTGTTTCAAGGGTTTGTACACAACCCTGGTCAACCTCTTAAAGGACATAATTCCCTAAATTTGTCACCTCTTCAAGGGTTTGTCCACTTCTAGGGTCTGCCTCTTAAAGGGCCAGTCCGCAAAACATGTCACATGTTCAAGTGGCTTTCCACTTCATAAGCCACATTGACATTTCCAAAGGTCTGTCCATTCCCAGGGTTGTCTCTTAGAAGGCCACCCACACACAATAATGCATCTTTAAGGACTGTCCACTTCCATGGTCATCCTCTTCATAGGCCAGTCACCTTAAAGTATTGCCAATTTTAAAGGTCCGTAAGCTTCCCAGGTCCACCTCTTAAAGGGCCAGTACACTTAAAATGCTGTTGTTTCGAGGGTTTGTACACAACCCTGGTCAACCTCTTAAAGGACATAATTCCCTAAATTTGTCACCTCTTCAAGGGTTTGTCCACTTCTAGGGTCTGCCTCTTAAAGGGCCAGTCCGCAAAACATGTCACATGTTCAAGTGGCTTTCCACTTCATAAGCCACATTGACATTTCCAAAGGTCTGTCCATTCCCAGGGTTGTCTCTTAGAAGGCCACCCACACACAATAATGCATCTTTAAGGACTGTCCACTTCCATGGTCATCCTCTTCATAGGCCAGTCACCTTAAAGTATTGCCAATTTTAAAGGTCTGTAAGCTTCCCAGGTCCACCTCTTAAAGGGCCAGTACACTTAAAATACTGTTGTTTCAAGGGTTTGTACACAACCCTGGTCGACCTCTTAAAGGACATAATTCCCTAAATTTGTCACCTCTTCAAGGGTTTGTCCATATCTAGGGTCTGCCTCTTAAAGGGCCAGTCATCAAAACATGTCACATGTTCAAGTGGATTTCCACTTCATAAGCCACATTGACATTTCCAAAGGTCTGTCCATTCCCAGGGTTGTCTCTTAGAAGGCCACCCACACACAATAATGCATCTTTAAGGACTGTCCACTTCCATGGTCATCCTCTTCATAGGCCAGTCACCTTAAAGTATTGCCAATTTTAAAGGTCCGTAAGCTTCCCAGGTCCACCTCTTAAAGGGCCAGTACACTTAAAATGCTGTTGTTTCGAGGGTTTGTACACAACCCTGGTCAACCTCTTAAAGGACGTAATTCCCTAAATTTGTCACCTCTTCAAGGGTTTGTCCACTTCTAGGGTCTGCCTCTTAAAGGGCCAGTCCGCAAAACATGTCACATGTTCAAGTGGCTTTCCACTTCATAAGCCACATTGACATTTCCAAAGGTCTGTCCATTCCCAGGGTTGTCTCTTAGAAGGCCACCCACACACAATAATGCATCTTTAAGGACTGTCCACTTCCATGGTCATCCTCTTCATAGGCCAGTCACCTTAAAGTATTGCCAATTTTAAAGGTCCGTAAGCTTCCCAGGTCCACCTCTTAAAGGGCCAGTACACTTAAAATGCTGTTGTTTTGAGGGTTTGTACACAACCCTGGTCAACCTCTTAAAGGACATAATTCCCTAAATTTGTCACCTCTTCAAGGGTTTGTCCACTTCTAGGGTCTGCCTCTTAAAGGGCCAGTCCGCAAAACATGTCACATGTTCAAGTGGCTTTCCACTTCATAAGCCACATTGACATTTCCAAAGGTCTGTCCATTCCCAGGGTTGTCTCTTAGAAGGCCACCCACACACAATAATGCATCTTTAAGGACTGTCCACTTCCATGGTCATCCTCTTCATAGGCCAGTCACCTTAAAGTATTGCCAATTTTAAAGGTCTGTAAGCTTCCCAGGTCCACCTCTTAAAGGGCCAGTACACTTAAAATACTGTTGTTTCCAGGGTTTGTACACAACCCTGGTCGACCTCTTAAAGGACATAATTCCCTAAATTTGTCACCTCTTCAAGGGTTTGTCCACTTCTAGGGTCTGCCTCTTAAAGGGCCAGTCCGCAAAACATGTCACATGTTCAAGTGGCTTTCCACTTCATAAGCCACATTGACATTTCCAAAGGTCTGTCCATTCCCAGGGTTGTCTCTTAGAAGGCCACCCACACACAATAATGCATCTTTAAGGACTGTCCACTTCCATGGTCATCCTCTTCATAGGCCAGTCACCTTAAAGTATTGCCAATTTTAAAGGTCTGTAAGCTTCCCAGGTCCACCTCTTAAAGGGCCAGTACACTTAAAATACTGTTGTTTCAAGGGTTTGTACACAACCCTGGTCGACCTCTTAAAGGACATAATTCCCTAAATTTGTCACCTCTTCAAGGGTTTGTCCATATCTAGGGTCTGCCTCTTAAAGGGCCAGTCATCAAAACATGTCACATGTTCAAGTGGATTTCCACTTCATAAGCCACATTGACATTTCCAAAGGTCTGTCCATTCCCAGGGTTGTCTCTTAGAAGGCCACCCACACACAATAATGCATCTTTAAGGACTGTCCACTTCCATGGTCATCCTCTTCATAGGCCAGTCACCTTAAAGTATTGCCAATTTTAAAGGTCCGTAAGCTTCCCAGGTCCACCTCTTAAAGGGCCAGTACACTTAAAATGCTGTTGTTTTGAGGGTTTGTACACAACCCTGGTCAACCTCTTAAAGGACATAATTCCCTAAATTTGTCACCTCTTCAAGGGTTTGTCCACTTCTAGGGTCTGCCTCTTAAAGGGCCAGTCCGCAAAACATGTCACATGTTCAAGTGGCTTTCCACTTCATAAGCCACATTGACATTTCCAAAGGTCTGTCCATTCCCAGGGTTGTCTCTTAGAAGGCCACCCACACACAATAATGCATCTTTAAGGACTGTCCACTTCCATGGTCATCCTCTTCATAGGCCAGTCACCTTAAAGTATTGCCAATTTTAAAGGTCCGTTAGCTTCCCAGGTCCACCTCTTAAAGGGCCAGTACACTTAAAATGCTGTTGTTTCAAGGGTTTGTACACAACCCTGGTCAACCTCTTAAAGGACATAATTCCCTAAATTTGTCACCTCTTCAAGGGTTTGTCCACTTCTAGGGTCTGCCTCTTAAAGGGCCAGTCCGCAAAACATGTCACATGTTCAAGTGGCTTTCCACTTCATAAGCCACATTGACATTTCCAAAGGTCTGTCCATTCCCAGGGTTGTCTCTTAGAAGGCCACCCACACACAATAATGCATCTTTAAGGACTGTCCACTTCCATGGTCATCCTCTTCATAGGCCAGTCACCTTAAAGTATTGCCAATTTTAAAGGTCCGTAAGCTTCCCAGGTCCACCTCTTAAAGGGCCAGTACACTTAAAATGCTGTTGTTTTGAGGGTTTGTACACAACCCTGGTCAACCTCTTAAAGGACATAATTCCCTAAATTTGTCACCTCTTCAAGGGTTTGTCCACTTCTAGGGTCTGCCTCTTAAAGGGCCAGTCCGCAAAACATGTCACATGTTCAAGTGGCTTTCCACTTCATAAGCCACATTGACATTTCCAAAGGTCTGTCCATTCCCAGGGTTGTCTCTTAGAAGGCCACCCACACACAATAATGCATCTTTAAGGACTGTCCACTTCCATGGTCATCCTCTTCATAGGCCAGTCACCTTAAAGTATTGCCAATTTTAAAGGTCCGTTAGCTTCCCAGGTCCACCTCTTAAAGGGCCAGTACACTTAAAATGCTGTTGTTTCAAGGGTTTGTACACAACCCTGGTCAACCTCTTAAAGGACATAATTCCCTAAATTTGTCACCTCTTCAAGGGTTTGTCCACTTCTAGGGTCTGCCTCTTAAAGGGCCAGTCCGCAAAACATGTCACATGTTCAAGTGGCTTTCCACTTCATAAGCCACATTGACATTTCCAAAGGTCTGTCCATTCCCAGGGTTGTCTCTTAGAAGGCCACCCACACACAATAATGCATCTTTAAGGACTGTCCACTTCCATGGTCATCCTCTTCATAGGCCAGTCACCTTAAAGTATTGCCAATTTTAAAGGTCCGTAAGCTTCCCAGGTCCACCTCTTAAAGGGCCAGTACACTTAAAATGCTGTTGTTTTGAGGGTTTGTACACAACCCTGGTCAACCTCTTAAAGGACATAATTCCCTAAATTTGTCACCTCTTCAAGGGTTTGTCCACTTCTAGGGTCTACCTCTTAAAGGGCCAGTCCGCAAAACATGTCACATGTTCAAGTGGCTTTCCACTTCATAAGCCACATTGACATTTCCAAAGGTCTGTCCATTCCCAGGGTTGTCTCTTAGAAGGCCACCCACACACAATAATGCATCTTTAAGGACTGTCCACTTCCATGGTCATCCTCTTCATAGGCCAGTCACCTTAAAGTATTGCCAATTTTAAAGGTCCGTAAGCTTCCCAGGTCCACCTCTTAAAGGGCCAGTACACTTAAAATGCTGTTGTTTCGAGGGTTTGTACACAACCCTGGTCAACCTCTTAAAGGACATAATTCCCTAAATTTGTCACCTCTTCAAGGGTTTGTCCACTTCTAGGGTCTGCCTCTTAAAGGGCCAGTCCGCAAAACATGTCACATGTTCAAGTGGCTTTCCACTTCATAAGCCACATTGACATTTCCAAAGGTCTGTCCATTCCCAGGGTTGTCTCTTAGAAGGCCACCCACACACAATAATGCATCTTTAAGGACTGTCCACTTCCATGGTCATCCTCTTCATAGGCCAGTCACCTTAAAGTATTGCCAATTTTAAAGGTCTGTAAGCTTCCCAGGTCCACCTCTTAAAGGGCCAGTACACTTAAAATACTGTTGTTTCAAGGGTTTGTACACAACCCTGGTCGACCTCTTAAAGGACATAATTCCCTAAATTTGTCACCTCTTCAAGGGTTTGTCCATATCTAGGGTCTGCCTCTTAAAGGGCCAGTCATCAAAACATGTCACATGTTCAAGTGGATTTCCACTTCATAAGCCACATTGACATTTCCAAAGGTCTGTCCATTCCCAGGGTTGTCTCTTAGAAGGCCACCCACACACAATAATGCATCTTTAAGGACTGTCCACTTCCATGGTCATCCTCTTCATAGGCCAGTCACCTTAAAGTATTGCCAATTTTAAAGGTCCGTAAGCTTCCCAGGTCCACCTCTTAAAGGGCCAGTACACTTAAAATGCTGTTGTTTCGAGGGTTTGTACACAACCCTGGTCAACCTCTTAAAGGACGTAATTCCCTAAATTTGTCACCTCTTCAAGGGTTTGTCCACTTCTAGGGTCTGCCTCTTAAAGGGCCAGTCCGCAAAACATGTCACATGTTCAAGTGGCTTTCCACTTCATAAGCCACATTGACATTTCCAAAGGTCTGTCCATTCCCAGGGTTGTCTCTTAGAAGGCCACCCACACACAATAATGCATCTTTAAGGACTGTCCACTTCCATGGTCATCCTCTTCATAGGCCAGTCACCTTAAAGTATTGCCAATTTTAAAGGTCTGTAAGCTTCCCAGGTCCACCTCTTAAAGGGCCAGTACACTTAAAATACTGTTGTTTCCAGGGTTTGTACACAACCCTGGTCGACCTCTTAAAGGACATAATTCCCTAAATTTGTCACCTCTTCAAGGGTTTGTCCATATCTAGGGTCTGCCTCTTAAAGGGCCAGTCATCAAAACATGTCACATGTTCAAGTGGATTTCCACTTCATAAGCCACATTGAAATTTCCAAAGGTATGTCCATTCCCAGGGTTGTCTCTTAGAAGGCCACCCACACACAATAATGCATCTTTAAGGACTGTCCACTTCCATGGTCATCCTCTTCATAGGCCAGTCACCTTAAAGTATTGCCAATTTTAAAGGTCCGTAAGCTTCCCAGGTCCACCTCTTAAAGGGCCAGTACACTTAAAATGCTGTTGTTTCGAGGGTTTGTACACAACCCTGGTCAACCTCTTAAAGGACGTAATTCCCTAAATTTGTCACCTCTTCAAGGGTTTGTCCACTTCTAGGGTCTGCCTCTTAAAGGGCCAGTCATCAAAACATGTCACATGTTCAAGTGGCTTTCCACTTCATAAGCCACATTGACATTTCCAAAGGTCTGTCCATTCCCAGGGTTGTCTCTTAGAAGGCCACCCACACACAATAATGCATCTTTAAGGACTGTCCACTTCCATGGTCATCCTCTTCATAGGCCAGTCACCTTAAAGTATTGCCAATTTTAAAGGTCCGTAAGCTTCCCAGGTCCACCTCTTAAAGGGCCAGTACACTTAAAATGCTGTTGTTTCGAGGGTTTGTACACAACCCTGGTCAACCTCTTAAAGGACATAATTCCCTAAATTTGTCACCTCTTCAAGGGTTTGTCCACTTCTAGGGTCTGCCTCTTAAAGGGCCAGTCCGCAAAACATGTCACATGTTCAAGTGGCTTTCCACTTCATAAGCCACATTGACATTTCCAAAGGTCTGTCCATTCCCAGGGTTGTCTCTTAGAAGGCCACCCACACACAATAATGCATCTTTAAGGACTGTCCACTTCCATGGTCATCCTCTTCATAGGCCAGTCACGTTAAAGTATTGCCAATTTTAAAGGTCTGTAAGCTTCCCAGGTCCACCTCTTAAAGGGCCAGTACACTTAAAATACTGTTGTTTCAAGGGTTTGTACACAACCCTGGTCGACCTCTTAAAGGACATAATTCCCTAAATTTGTCACCTCTTCAAGGGTTTGTCCATATCTAGGGTCTGCCTCTTAAAGGGCCAGTCATCAAAACATGTCACATGTTCAAGTGGATTTCCACTTCATAAGCCACATTGACATTTCCAAAGGTCTGTCCATTCCCAGGGTTGTCTCTTAGAAGGCCACCCACACACAATAATGCATCTTTAAGGACTGTCCACTTCCATGGTCATCCTCTTCATAGGCCAGTCACCTTAAAGTATTGCCAATTTTAAAGGTCCGTAAGCTTCCCAGGTCCACCTCTTAAAGGGCCAGTACACTTAAAATGCTGTTGTTTTGAGGGTTTGTACACAACCCTGGTCAACCTCTTAAAGGACATAATTCCCTAAATTTGTCACCTCTTCAAGGGTTTGTCCACTTCTAGGGTCTGCCTCTTAAAGGGCCAGTCCGCAAAACATGTCACATGTTCAAGTGGCTTTCCACTTCATAAGCCACATTGACATTTCCAAAGGTCTGTCCATTCCCAGGGTTGTCTCTTAGAAGGCCACCCACACACAATAATGCATCTTTAAGGACTGTCCACTTCCATGGTCATCCTCTTCATAGGCCAGTCACCTTAAAGTATTGCCAATTTTAAAGGTCCGTTAGCTTCCCAGGTCCACCTCTTAAAGGGCCAGTACACTTAAAATGCTGTTGTTTCAAGGGTTTGTACACAACCCTGGTCAACCTCTTAAAGGACATAATTCCCTAAATTTGTCACCTCTTCAAGGGTTTGTCCACTTCTAGGGTCTGCCTCTTAAAGGGCCAGTCCGCAAAACATGTCACATGTTCAAGTGGCTTTCCACTTCATAAGCCACATTGACATTTCCAAAGGTCTGTCCATTCCCAGGGTTGTCTCTTAGAAGGCCACCCACACACAATAATGCATCTTTAAGGACTGTCCACTTCCATGGTCATCCTCTTCATAGGCCAGTCACCTTAAAGTATTGCCAATTTTAAAGGTCCGTAAGCTTCCCAGGTCCACCTCTTAAAGGGCCAGTACACTTAAAATGCTGTTGTTTCGAGGGTTTGTACACAACCCTGGTCAACCTCTTAAAGGACATAATTCCCTAAATTTGTCACCTCTTCAAGGGTTTGTCCACTTCTAGGGTCTGCCTCTTAAAGGGCCAGTCCGCAAAACATGTCACATGTTCAAGTGGCTTTCCACTTCATAAGCCACATTGACATTTCCAAAGGTCTGTCCATTCCCAGGGTTGTCTCTTAGAAGGCCACCCACACACAATAATGCATCTTTAAGGACTGTCCACTTCCATGGTCATCCTCTTCATAGGCCAGTCACCTTAAAGTATTGCCAATTTTAAAGGTCTGTAAGCTTCCCAGGTCCACCTCTTAAAGGGCCAGTACACTTAAAATACTGTTGTTTCAAGGGTTTGTACACAACCCTGGTCGACCTCTTAAAGGACATAATTCCCTAAATTTGTCACCTCTTCAAGGGTTTGTCCATATCTAGGGTCTGCCTCTTAAAGGGCCAGTCATCAAAACATGTCACATGTTCAAGTGGATTTCCACTTCATAAGCCACATTGACATTTCCAAAGGTCTGTCCATTCCCAGGGTTGTCTCTTAGAAGGCCACCCACACACAATAATGCATCTTTAAGGACTGTCCACTTCCATGGTCATCCTCTTCATAGGCCAGTCACCTTAAAGTATTGCCAATTTTAAAGGTCCGTAAGCTTCCCAGGTCCACCTCTTAAAGGGCCAGTACACTTAAAATGCTGTTGTTTCGAGGGTTTGTACACAACCCTGGTCAACCTCTTAAAGGACGTAATTCCCTAAATTTGTCACCTCTTCAAGGGTTTGTCCACTTCTAGGGTCTGCCTCTTAAAGGGCCAGTCCGCAAAACATGTCACATGTTCAAGTGGCTTTCCACTTCATAAGCCACATTGACATTTCCAAAGGTCTGTCCATTCCCAGGGTTGTCTCTTAGAAGGCCACCCACACACAATAATGCATCTTTAAGGACTGTCCACTTCCATGGTCATCCTCTTCATAGGCCAGTCACCTTAAAGTATTGCCAATTTTAAAGGTCCGTAAGCTTCCCAGGTCCACCTCTTAAAGGGCCAGTACACTTAAAATGCTGTTGTTTTGAGGGTTTGTACACAACCCTGGTCAACCTCTTAAAGGACATAATTCCCTAAATTTGTCACCTCTTCAAGGGTTTGTCCACTTCTAGGGTCTGCCTCTTAAAGGGCCAGTCCGCAAAACATGTCACATGTTCAAGTGGCTTTCCACTTCATAAGCCACATTGACATTTCCAAAGGTCTGTCCATTCCCAGGGTTGTCTCTTAGAAGGCCACCCACACACAATAATGCATCTTTAAGGACTGTCCACTTCCATGGTCATCCTCTTCATAGGCCAGTCACCTTAAAGTATTGCCAATTTTAAAGGTCTGTAAGCTTCCCAGGTCCACCTCTTAAAGGGCCAGTACACTTAAAATACTGTTGTTTCCAGGGTTTGTACACAACCCTGGTCGACCTCTTAAAGGACATAATTCCCTAAATTTGTCACCTCTTCAAGGGTTTGTCCATATCTAGGGTCTGCCTCTTAAAGGGCCAGTCATCAAAACATGTCACATGTTCAAGTGGATTTCCACTTCATAAGCCACATTGAAATTTCCAAAGGTATGTCCATTCCCAGGGTTGTCTCTTAGAAGGCCACCCACACACAATAATGCATCTTTAAGGACTGTCCACTTCCATGGTCATCCTCTTCATAGGCCAGTCACCTTAAAGTATTGCCAATTTTAAAGGTCCGTAAGCTTCCCAGGTCCACCTCTTAAAGGGCCAGTACACTTAAAATGCTGTTGTTTCGAGGGTTTGTACACAACCCTGGTCAACCTCTTAAAGGACGTAATTCCCTAAATTTGTCACCTCTTCAAGGGTTTGTCCACTTCTAGGGTCTGCCTCTTAAAGGGCCAGTCCGCAAAACATGTCACATGTTCAAGTGGCTTTCCACTTCATAAGCCACATTGACATTTCCAAAGGTCTGTCCATTCCCAGGGTTGTCTCTTAGAAGGCCACCCACACACAATAATGCATCTTTAAGGACTGTCCACTTCCATGGTCATCCTCTTCATAGGCCAGTCACCTTAAAGTATTGCCAATTTTAAAGGTCCGTAAGCTTCCCAGGTCCACCTCTTAAAGGGCCAGTACACTTAAAATGCTGTTGTTTTGAGGGTTTGTACACAACCCTGGTCAACCTCTTAAAGGACATAATTCCCTAAATTTGTCACCTCTTCAAGGGTTTGTCCACTTCTAGGGTCTGCCTCTTAAAGGGCCAGTCCGCAAAACATGTCACATGTTCAAGTGGCTTTCCACTTCATAAGCCACATTGACATTTCCAAAGGTCTGTCCATTCCCAGGGTTGTCTCTTAGAAGGCCACCCACACACAATAATGCATCTTTAAGGACTGTCCACTTCCATGGTCATCCTCTTCATAGGCCAGTCACCTTAAAGTATTGCCAATTTTAAAGGTCTGTAAGCTTCCCAGGTCCACCTCTTAAAGGGCCAGTACACTTAAAATACTGTTGTTTCAAGGGTTTGTACACAACCCTGGTCGACCTCTTAAAGGACATAATTCCCTAAATTTGTCACCTCTTCAAGGGTTTGTCCATATCTAGGGTCTGCCTCTTAAAGGGCCAGTCATCAAAACATGTCACATGTTCAAGTGGATTTCCACTTCATAAGCCACATTGACATTTCCAAAGGTCTGTCCATTCCCAGGGTTGTCTCTTAGAAGGCCACCCACACACAATAATGCATCTTTAAGGACTGTCCACTTCCATGGTCATCCTCTTCATAGGCCAGTCACCTTAAAGTATTGCCAATTTTAAAGGTCCGTAAGCTTCCCAGGTCCACCTCTTAAAGGGCCAGTACACTTAAAATGCTGTTGTTTCGAGGGTTTGTACACAACCCTGGTCAACCTCTTAAAGGACGTAATTCCCTAAATTTGTCACCTCTTCAAGGGTTTGTCCACTTCTAGGGTCTGCCTCTTAAAGGGCCAGTCCGCAAAACATGTCACATGTTCAAGTGGCTTTCCACTTCATAAGCCACATTGACATTTCCAAAGGTCTGTCCATTCCCAGGGTTGTCTCTTAGAAGGCCACCCACACACAATAATGCATCTTTAAGGACTGTCCACTTCCATGGTCATCCTCTTCATAGGCCAGTCACCTTAAAGTATTGCCAATTTTAAAGGTCCGTAAGCTTCCCAGGTCCACCTCTTAAAGGGCCAGTACACTTAAAATGCTGTTGTTTTGAGGGTTTGTACACAACCCTGGTCAACCTCTTAAAGGACATAATTCCCTAAATTTGTCACCTCTTCAAGGGTTTGTCCACTTCTAGGGTCTGCCTCTTAAAGGGCCAGTCCGCAAAACATGTCACATGTTCAAGTGGCTTTCCACTTCATAAGCCACATTGACATTTCCAAAGGTCTGTCCATTCCCAGGGTTGTCTCTTAGAAGGCCACCCACACACAATAATGCATCTTTAAGGACTGTCCACTTCCATGGTCATCCTCTTCATAGGCCAGTCACCTTAAAGTATTGCCAATTTTAAAGGTCCGTAAGCTTCCCAGGTCCACCTCTTAAAGGGCCAGTACACTTAAAATGCTGTTGTTTTGAGGGTTTGTACACAACCCTGGTCAACCTCTTAAAGGACATAATTCCCTAAATTTGTCACCTCTTCAAGGGTTTGTCCACTTCTAGGGTCTGCCTCTTAAAGGGCCAGTCCGCAAAACATGTCACATGTTCAAGTGGCTTTCCACTTCATAAGCCACATTGACATTTCCAAAGGTCTGTCCATTCCCAGGGTTGTCTCTTAGAAGGCCACCCACACACAATAATGCATCTTTAAGGACTGTCCACTTCCATGGTCATCCTCTTCATAGGCCAGTCACCTTAAAGTATTGCCAATTTTAAAGGTCCGTAAGCTTCCCAGGTCCACCTCTTAAAGGGCCAGTACACTTAAAATGCTGTTGTTTTGAGGGTTTGTACACAACCCTGGTCAACCTCTTAAAGGACATAATTCCCTAAATTTGTCACCTCTTCAAGGGTTTGTCCACTTCTAGGGTCTGCCTCTTAAAGGGCCAGTCCGCAAAACATGTCACATGTTCAAGTGGCTTTCCACTTCATAAGCCACATTGACATTTCCAAAGGTCTGTCCATTCCCAGGGTTGTCTCTTAGAAGGCCACCCACACACAATAATGCATCTTTAAGGACTGTCCACTTCCATGGTCATCCTCTTCATAGGCCAGTCACCTTAAAGTATTGCCAATTTTAAAGGTCCGTTAGCTTCCCAGGTCCACCTCTTAAAGGGCCAGTACACTTAAAATGCTGTTGTTTCAAGGGTTTGTACACAACCCTGGTCAACCTCTTAAAGGACATAATTCCCTAAATTTGTCACCTCTTCAAGGGTTTGTCCACTTCTAGGGTCTGCCTCTTAAAGGGCCAGTCCGCAAAACATGTCACATGTTCAAGTGGCTTTCCACTTCATAAGCCACATTGACATTTCCAAAGGTCTGTCCATTCCCAGGGTTGTCTCTTAGAAGGCCACCCACACACAATAATGCATCTTTAAGGACTGTCCACTTCCATGGTCATCCTCTTCATAGGCCAGTCACCTTAAAGTATTGCCAATTTTAAAGGTCCGTAAGCTTCCCAGGTCCACCTCTTAAAGGGCCAGTACACTTAAAATGCTGTTGTTTTGAGGGTTTGTACACAACCCTGGTCAACCTCTTAAAGGACATAATTCCCTAAATTTGTCACCTCTTCAAGGGTTTGTCCACTTCTAGGGTCTACCTCTTAAAGGGCCAGTCCGCAAAACATGTCACATGTTCAAGTGGCTTTCCACTTCATAAGCCACATTGACATTTCCAAAGGTCTGTCCATTCCCAGGGTTGTCTCTTAGAAGGCCACCCACACACAATAATGCATCTTTAAGGACTGTCCACTTCCATGGTCATCCTCTTCATAGGCCAGTCACCTTAAAGTATTGCCAATTTTAAAGGTCCGTAAGCTTCCCAGGTCCACCTCTTAAAGGGCCAGTACACTTAAAATGCTGTTGTTTCGAGGGTTTGTACACAACCCTGGTCAACCTCTTAAAGGACATAATTCCCTAAATTTGTCACCTCTTCAAGGGTTTGTCCACTTCTAGGGTCTGCCTCTTAAAGGGCCAGTCCGCAAAACATGTCACATGTTCAAGTGGCTTTCCACTTCATAAGCCACATTGACATTTCCAAAGGTCTGTCCATTCCCAGGGTTGTCTCTTAGAAGGCCACCCACACACAATAATGCATCTTTAAGGACTGTCCACTTCCATGGTCATCCTCTTCATAGGCCAGTCACCTTAAAGTATTGCCAATTTTAAAGGTCCATAAGCTTCCCAGGTCCACCTCTTAAAGGGCCAGTACACTTAAAATGCTGTTGTTTTGAGGGTTTGTACACAACCCTGGTCAACCTCTTAAAGGACATAATTCCCTAAATTTGTCACCTCTTCAAGGGTTTGTCCACTTCTAGGGTCTGCCTCTTAAAGGGCCAGTCCGCAAAACATGTCACATGTTCAAGTGGCTTTCCACTTCATAAGCCACATTGACATTTCCAAAGGTCTGTCCATTCCCAGGGTTGTCTCTTAGAAGGCCACCCACACACAATAATGCATCTTTAAGGACTGTCCACTTCCATGGTCATCCTCTTCATAGGCCAGTCACCTTAAAGTATTGCCAATTTTAAAGGTCTGTAAGCTTCCCAGGTCCACCTCTTAAAGGGCCAGTACACTTAAAATACTGTTGTTTCCAGGGTTTGTACACAACCCTGGTCGACCTCTTAAAGGACATAATTCCCTAAATTTGTCACCTCTTCAAGGGTTTGTCCATATCTAGGGTCTGCCTCTTAAAGGGCCAGTCATCAAAACATGTCACATGTTCAAGTGGATTTCCACTTCATAAGCCACATTGAAATTTCCAAAGGTATGTCCATTCCCAGGGTTGTCTCTTAGAAGGCCACCCACACACAATAATGCATCTTTAAGGACTGTCCACTTCCATGGTCATCCTCTTCATAGGCCAGTCACCTTAAAGTATTGCCAATTTTAAAGGTCCGTAAGCTTCCCAGGTCCACCTCTTAAAGGGCCAGTACACTTAAAATGCTGTTGTTTCGAGGGTTTGTACACAACCCTGGTCAACCTCTTAAAGGACGTAATTCCCTAAATTTGTCACCTCTTCAAGGGTTTGTCCACTTCTAGGGTCTGCCTCTTAAAGGGCCAGTCATCAAAACATGTCACATGTTCAAGTGGCTTTCCACTTCATAAGCCACATTGACATTTCCAAAGGTCTGTCCATTCCCAGGGTTGTCTCTTAGAAGGCCACCCACACACAATAATGCATCTTTAAGGACTGTCCACTTCCATGGTCATCCTCTTCATAGGCCAGTCACCTTAAAGTATTGCCAATTTTAAAGGTCCGTAAGCTTCCCAGGTCCACCTCTTAAAGGGCCAGTACACTTAAAATGCTGTTGTTTTGAGGGTTTGTACACAACCCTGGTCAACCTCTTAAAGGACATAATTCCCTAAATTTGTCACCTCTTCAAGGGTTTGTCCACTTCTAGGGTCTGCCTCTTAAAGGGCCAGTCCGCAAAACATGTCACATGTTCAAGTGGCTTTCCACTTCATAAGCCACATTGACATTTCCAAAGGTCTGTCCATTCCCAGGGTTGTCTCTTAGAAGGCCACCCACACACAATAATGCATCTTTAAGGACTGTCCACTTCCATGGTCATCCTCTTCATAGGCCAGTCACCTTAAAGTATTGCCAATTTTAAAGGTCTGTAAGCTTCCCAGGTCCACCTCTTAAAGGGCCAGTACACTTAAAATACTGTTGTTTAAAGGGTTTGTACACAACCCTGGTCGACCTCTTAAAGGACATAATTCCCTAAATTTGTCACCTCTTCAAGGGTTTGTCCATATCTAGGGTCTGCCTCTTAAAGGGCCAGTCATCAAAACATGTCACATGTTCAAGTGGCTTTCCACTTCATAAGCCACATTGACATTTCCAAAGGTCTGTCCATTCCCAGGGTTGTCTCTTAGAAGGCCACCCACACACAATAATGCATCTTTAAGGACTGTCCACTTCCATGGTCATCCTCTTCATAGGCCAGTCACCTTAAAGTATTGCCAATTTTAAAGGTCCGTAAGCTTCCCAGGTCCACCTCTTAAAGGGCCAGTACACTTAAAATGCTGTTGTTTTGAGGGTTTGTACACAACCCTGGTCAACCTCTTAAAGGACATAATTCCCTAAATTTGTCACCTCTTCAAGGGTTTGTCCACTTCTAGGGTCTGCCTCTTAAAGGGCCAGTCCGCAAAACATGTCACATGTTCAAGTGGCTTTCCACTTCATAAGCCACATTGACATTTCCAAAGGTCTGTCCATTCCCAGGGTTGTCTCTTAG
This sequence comes from Eleutherodactylus coqui, assembly GCF_035609145.1. Classification (NCBI taxonomy): domain Eukaryota; kingdom Metazoa; phylum Chordata; class Amphibia; order Anura; family Eleutherodactylidae; genus Eleutherodactylus; species Eleutherodactylus coqui. The sequence continues at coordinate 37,760 of NW_027102551.1, read as the reverse complement.
AAGGCCACCCACACACAATAATGCATCTTTAAGGACTGTCCACTTCCATGGTCATCCTCTTCATAGGCCAGTCACCTTAAAGTATTGCCAATTTTAAAGGTCCGTAAGCTTCCCAGGTCCACCTCTTAAAGGGCCAGTACACTTAAAATGCTGTTGTTTCGAGGGTTTGTACACAACCCTGGTCAACCTCTTAAAGGACATAATTCCCTAAATTTGTCACCTCTTCAAGGGTTTGTCCACTTCTAGGGTCTGCCTCTTAAAGGGCCAGTCCGCAAAACATGTCACATGTTCAAGTGGCTTTCCACTTCATAAGCCACATTGACATTTCCAAAGGTCTGTCCATTCCCAGGGTTGTCTCTTAGAAGGCCACCCACACACAATAATGCATCTTTAAGGACTGTCCACTTCCATGGTCATCCTCTTCATAGGCCAGTCACCTTAAAGTATTGCCAATTTTAAAGGTCTGTAAGCTTCCCAGGTCCACCTCTTAAAGGGCCAGTACACTTAAAATGCTGTTGTTTCAAGGGTTTGTACACAACCCTGGTCAACCTCTTAAAGGACGTAATTCCCTAAATTTGTCACCTCTTCAAGGGTTTGTCCACTTCTAGGGTCTGCCTCTTAAAGGGCCAGTCATCAAAACATGTCACATGTTCAAGTGGCTTTCCACTTCATAAGCCACATTGACATTTCCAAAGGTCTGTCCATTCCCAGGGTTGTCTCTTAGAAGGCCACCCACACACAATAATGCATCTTTAAGGACTGTCCACTTCCATGGTCATCCTCTTCATAGGCCAGTCACCTTAAAGTATTGCCAATTTTAAAGGTCCGTAAGCTTCCCAGGTCCACCTCTTAAAGGGCCAGTACACTTAAAATGCTGTTGTTTTGAGGGTTTGTACACAACCCTGGTCAACCTCTTAAAGGACATAATTCCCTAAATTTGTCACCTCTTCAAGGGTTTGTCCACTTCTAGGGTCTGCCTCTTAAAGGGCCAGTCCGCAAAACATGTCACATGTTCAAGTGGCTTTCCACTTCATAAGCCACATTGACATTTCCAAAGGTCTGTCCATTCCCAGGGTTGTCTCTTAGAAGGCCACCCACACACAATAATGCATCTTTAAGCACTGTCCACTTCCATGGTCATCCTCTTCATAGGCCAGTCACCTTAAAGTATTGCCAATTTTAAAGGTCCGTTAGCTTCCCAGGTCCACCTCTTAAAGGGCCAGTACACTTAAAATGCTGTTGTTTCGAGGGTTTGTACACAACCCTGGTCAACCTCTTAAAGGACATAATTCCCTAAATTTGTCACCTCTTCAAGGGTTTGTCCACTTCTAGGGTCTGCCTCTTAAAGGGCCAGTCCGCAAAACATGTCACATGTTCAAGTGGCTTTCCACTTCATAAGCCACATTGACATTTCCAAAGGTCTGTCCATTCCCAGGGTTGTCTCTTAGAAGGCCACCCACACACAATAATGCATCTTTAAGGACTGTCCACTTCCATGGTCATCCTCTTCATAGGCCAGTCACCTTAAAGTATTGCCAATTTTAAAGGTCCGTAAGCTTCCCAGGTCCACCTCTTAAAGGGCCAGTACACTTAAAATGCTGTTGTTTTGAGGGTTTGTACACAACCCTGGTCAACCTCTTAAAGGACATAATTCCCTAAATTTGTCACCTCTTCAAGGGTTTGTCCACTTCTAGGGTCTGCCTCTTAAAGGGCCAGTCCGCAAAACATGTCACATGTTCAAGTGGCTTTCCACTTCATAAGCCACATTGACATTTCCAAAGGTCTGTCCATTCCCAGGGTTGTCTCTTAGAAGGCCACCCACACATAATAATGCATCTTTAAGGACTGTCCACTTCCATGGTCATCCTCTTCATAGGCCAGTCACCTTAAAGTATTGCCAATTTTAAAGGTCCGTAAGCTTCCCAGGTCCACCTCTTAAAGGGCCAGTACACTTAAAATGCTGTTGTTTTGAGGGTTTGTACACAACCCTGGTCAACCTCTTAAAGGACATAATTCCCTAAATTTGTCACCTCTTCAAGGGTTTGTCCACTTCTAGGGTCTGCCTCTTAAAGGGCCAGTCCGCAAAACATGTCACATGTTCAAGTGGCTTTCCACTTCATAAGCCACATTGACATTTCCAAAGGTCTGTCCATTCCCAGGGTTGTCTCTTAGAAGGCCACCCACACACAATAATGCATCTTTAAGGACTGTCCACTTCCATGGTCATCCTCTTCATAGGCCAGTCACCTTAAAGTATTGCCAATTTTAAAGGTCCGTAAGCTTCCCAGGTCCACCTCTTAAAGGGCCAGTACACTTAAAATGCTGTTGTTTTGAGGGTTTGTACACAACCCTGGTCAACCTCTTAAAGGACATAATTCCCTAAATTTGTCACCTCTTCAAGGGTTTGTCCACTTCTAGGGTCTGCCTCTTAAAGGGCCAGTCCGCAAAACATGTCACATGTTCAAGTGGCTTTCCACTTCATAAGCCACATTGACATTTCCAAAGGTCTGTCCATTCCCAGGGTTGTCTCTTAGAAGGCCACCCACACACAATAATGCATCTTTAAGGACTGTCCACTTCCATGGTCATCCTCTTCATAGGCCAGTCACCTTAAAGTATTGCCAATTTTAAAGGTTTGTTAGCTTCCCAGGTCCACCTCTTAAAGGGCCAGTACACTTAAAATGCTGTTGTTTCAAGGGTTTGTACACAACCCTGGTCAACCTCTTAAAGGACATAATTCCCTAAATTTGTCACCTCTTCAAGGGTTTGTCCACTTCTAGGGTCTGCCTCTTAAAGGGCCAGTCCGCAAAACATGTCACATGTTCAAGTGGCTTTCCACTTCATAAGCCACATTGACATTTCCAAAGGTCTGTCCATTCCCAGGGTTGTCTCTTAGAAGGCCACCCACACACAATAATGCATCTTTAAGGACTGTCCACTTCCATGGTCATCCTCTTCATAGGCCAGTCACCTTAAAGTATTGCCAATTTTAAAGGTCCGTAAGCTTCCCAGGTCCACCTCTTAAAGGGCCAGTACACTTAAAATGCTGTTGTTTTGAGGGTTTGTACACAACCCTGGTCAACCTCTTAAAGGACATAATTCCCTAAATTTGTCACCTCTTCAAGGGTTTGTCCACTTCTAGGGTCTACCTCTTAAAGGGCCAGTCCGCAAAACATGTCACATGTTCAAGTGGCTTTCCACTTCATAAGCCACATTGACATTTCCAAAGGTCTGTCCATTCCCAGGGTTGTCTCTTAGAAGGCCACCCACACACAATAATGCATCTTTAAGGACTGTCCACTTCCATGGTCATCCTCTTCATAGGCCAGTCACCTTAAAGTATTGCCAATTTTAAAGGTCCGTAAGCTTCCCAGGTCCACCTCTTAAAGGGCCAGTACACTTAAAATGCTGTTGTTTCGAGGGTTTGTACACAACCCTGGTCAACCTCTTAAAGGACATAATTCCCTAAATTTGTCACCTCTTCAAGGGTTTGTCCACTTCTAGGGTCTGCCTCTTAAAGGGCCAGTCCGCAAAACATGTCACATGTTCAAGTGGCTTTCCACTTCATAAGCCACATTGACATTTCCAAAGGTCTGTCCATTCCCAGGGTTGTCTCTTAGAAGGCCACCCACACACAATAATGCATCTTTAAGGACTGTCCACTTCCATGGTCATCCTCTTCATAGGCCAGTCACCTTAAAGTATTGCCAATTTTAAAGGTCCATAAGCTTCCCAGGTCCACCTCTTAAAGGGCCAGTACACTTAAAATGCTGTTGTTTTGAGGGTTTGTACACAACCCTGGTCAACCTCTTAAAGGACATAATTCCCTAAATTTGTCACCTCTTCAAGGGTTTGTCCACTTCTAGGGTCTGCCTCTTAAAGGGCCAGTCCGCAAAACATGTCACATGTTCAAGTGGCTTTCCACTTCATAAGCCACATTGACATTTCCAAAGGTCTGTCCATTCCCAGGGTTGTCTCTTAGAAGGCCACCCACACACAATAATGCATCTTTAAGGACTGTCCACTTCCATGGTCATCCTCTTCATAGGCCAGTCACCTTAAAGTATTGCCAATTTTAAAGGTCTGTAAGCTTCCCAGGTCCACCTCTTAAAGGGCCAGTACACTTAAAATACTGTTGTTTCCAGGGTTTGTACACAACCCTGGTCGACCTCTTAAAGGACATAATTCCCTAAATTTGTCACCTCTTCAAGGGTTTGTCCATATCTAGGGTCTGCCTCTTAAAGGGCCAGTCATCAAAACATGTCACATGTTCAAGTGGATTTCCACTTCATAAGCCACATTGAAATTTCCAAAGGTATGTCCATTCCCAGGGTTGTCTCTTAGAAGGCCACCCACACACAATAATGCATCTTTAAGGACTGTCCACTTCCATGGTCATCCTCTTCATAGGCCAGTCACCTTAAAGTATTGCCAATTTTAAAGGTCCGTAAGCTTCCCAGGTCCACCTCTTAAAGGGCCAGTACACTTAAAATGCTGTTGTTTCGAGGGTTTGTACACAACCCTGGTCAACCTCTTAAAGGACGTAATTCCCTAAATTTGTCACCTCTTCAAGGGTTTGTCCACTTCTAGGGTCTGCCTCTTAAAGGGCCAGTCATCAAAACATGTCACATGTTCAAGTGGCTTTCCACTTCATAAGCCACATTGACATTTCCAAAGGTCTGTCCATTCCCAGGGTTGTCTCTTAGAAGGCCACCCACACACAATAATGCATCTTTAAGGACTGTCCACTTCCATGGTCATCCTCTTCATAGGCCAGTCACCTTAAAGTATTGCCAATTTTAAAGGTCCGTAAGCTTCCCAGGTCCACCTCTTAAAGGGCCAGTACACTTAAAATGCTGTTGTTTTGAGGGTTTGTACACAACCCTGGTCAACCTCTTAAAGGACATAATTCCCTAAATTTGTCACCTCTTCAAGGGTTTGTCCACTTCTAGGGTCTGCCTCTTAAAGGGCCAGTCCGCAAAACATGTCACATGTTCAAGTGGCTTTCCACTTCATAAGCCACATTGACATTTCCAAAGGTCTGTCCATTCCCAGGGTTGTCTCTTAGAAGGCCACCCACACACAATAATGCATCTTTAAGGACTGTCCACTTCCATGGTCATCCTCTTCATAGGCCAGTCACCTTAAAGTATTGCCAATTTTAAAGGTCTGTAAGCTTCCCAGGTCCACCTCTTAAAGGGCCAGTACACTTAAAATACTGTTGTTTAAAGGGTTTGTACACAACCCTGGTCGACCTCTTAAAGGACATAATTCCCTAAATTTGTCACCTCTTCAAGGGTTTGTCCATATCTAGGGTCTGCCTCTTAAAGGGCCAGTCATCAAAACATGTCACATGTTCAAGTGGCTTTCCACTTCATAAGCCACATTGACATTTCCAAAGGTCTGTCCATTCCCAGGGTTGTCTCTTAGAAGGCCACCCACACACAATAATGCATCTTTAAGGACTGTCCACTTCCATGGTCATCCTCTTCATAGGCCAGTCACCTTAAAGTATTGCCAATTTTAAAGGTCCGTAAGCTTCCCAGGTCCACCTCTTAAAGGGCCAGTACACTTAAAATGCTGTTGTTTTGAGGGTTTGTACACAACCCTGGTCAACCTCTTAAAGGACATAATTCCCTAAATTTGTCACCTCTTCAAGGGTTTGTCCACTTCTAGGGTCTGCCTCTTAAAGGGCCAGTCCGCAAAACATGTCACATGTTCAAGTGGCTTTCCACTTCATAAGCCACATTGACATTTCCAAAGGTCTGTCCATTCCCAGGGTTGTCTCTTAGAAGGCCACCCACACACAATAATGCATCTTTAAGGACTGTCCACTTCCATGGTCATCCTCTTCATAGGCCAGTCACCTTAAAGTATTGCCAATTTTAAAGGTCCGTAAGCTTCCCAGGTCCACCTCTTAAAGGGCCAGTACACTTAAAATGCTGTTGTTTCGAGGGTTTGTACACAACCCTGGTCAACCTCTTAAAGGACATAATTCCCTAAATTTGTCACCTCTTCAAGGGTTTGTCCACTTCTAGGGTCTGCCTCTTAAAGGGCCAGTCCGCAAAACATGTCACATGTTCAAGTGGCTTTCCACTTCATAAGCCACATTGACATTTCCAAAGGTCTGTCCATTCCCAGGGTTGTCTCTTAGAAGGCCACCCACACACAATAATGCATCTTTAAGGACTGTCCACTTCCATGGTCATCCTCTTCATAGGCCAGTCACCTTAAAGTATTGCCAATTTTAAAGGTCTGTAAGCTTCCCAGGTCCACCTCTTAAAGGGCCAGTACACTTAAAATGCTGTTGTTTCAAGGGTTTGTACACAACCCTGGTCAACCTCTTAAAGGACGTAATTCCCTAAATTTGTCACCTCTTCAAGGGTTTGTCCACTTCTAGGGTCTGCCTCTTAAAGGGCCAGTCATCAAAACATGTCACATGTTCAAGTGGCTTTCCACTTCATAAGCCACATTGACATTTCCAAAGGTCTGTCCATTCCCAGGGTTGTCTCTTAGAAGGCCACCCACACACAATAATGCATCTTTAAGGACTGTCCACTTCCATGGTCATCCTCTTCATAGGCCAGTCACCTTAAAGTATTGCCAATTTTAAAGGTCCGTAAGCTTCCCAGGTCCACCTCTTAAAGGGCCAGTACACTTAAAATGCTGTTGTTTTGAGGGTTTGTACACAACCCTGGTCAACCTCTTAAAGGACATAATTCCCTAAATTTGTCACCTCTTCAAGGGTTTGTCCACTTCTAGGGTCTGCCTCTTAAAGGGCCAGTCCGCAAAACATGTCACATGTTCAAGTGGCTTTCCACTTCATAAGCCACATTGACATTTCCAAAGGTCTGTCCATTCCCAGGGTTGTCTCTTAGAAGGCCACCCACACACAATAATGCATCTTTAAGCACTGTCCACTTCCATGGTCATCCTCTTCATAGGCCAGTCACCTTAAAGTATTGCCAATTTTAAAGGTCCGTTAGCTTCCCAGGTCCACCTCTTAAAGGGCCAGTACACTTAAAATGCTGTTGTTTCGAGGGTTTGTACACAACCCTGGTCAACCTCTTAAAGGACATAATTCCCTAAATTTGTCACCTCTTCAAGGGTTTGTCCACTTCTAGGGTCTGCCTCTTAAAGGGCCAGTCCGCAAAACATGTCACATGTTCAAGTGGCTTTCCACTTCATAAGCCACATTGACATTTCCAAAGGTCTGTCCATTCCCAGGGTTGTCTCTTAGAAGGCCACCCACACACAATAATGCATCTTTAAGGACTGTCCACTTCCATGGTCATCCTCTTCATAGGCCAGTCACCTTAAAGTATTGCCAATTTTAAAGGTCCGTAAGCTTCCCAGGTCCACCTCTTAAAGGGCCAGTACACTTAAAATGCTGTTGTTTTGAGGGTTTGTACACAACCCTGGTCAACCTCTTAAAGGACATAATTCCCTAAATTTGTCACCTCTTCAAGGGTTTGTCCACTTCTAGGGTCTACCTCTTAAAGGGCCAGTCCGCAAAACATGTCACATGTTCAAGTGGCTTTCCACTTCATAAGCCACATTGACATTTCCAAAGGTCTGTCCATTCCCAGGGTTGTCTCTTAGAAGGCCACCCACACACAATAATGCATCTTTAAGGACTGTCCACTTCCATGGTCATCCTCTTCATAGGCCAGTCACCTTAAAGTATTGCCAATTTTAAAGGTCCGTAAGCTTCCCAGGTCCACCTCTTAAAGGGCCAGTACACTTAAAATGCTGTTGTTTCGAGGGTTTGTACACAACCCTGGTCAACCTCTTAAAGGACATAATTCCCTAAATTTGTCACCTCTTCAAGGGTTTGTCCACTTCTAGGGTCTGCCTCTTAAAGGGCCAGTCCGCAAAACATGTCACATGTTCAAGTGGCTTTCCACTTCATAAGCCACATTGACATTTCCAAAGGTCTGTCCATTCCCAGGGTTGTCTCTTAGAAGGCCACCCACACACAATAATGCATCTTTAAGGACTGTCCACTTCCATGGTCATCCTCTTCATAGGCCAGTCACCTTAAAGTATTGCCAATTTTAAAGGTCTGTAAGCTTCCCAGGTCCACCTCTTAAAGGGCCAGTACACTTAAAATACTGTTGTTTCAAGGGTTTGTACACAACCCTGGTCGACCTCTTAAAGGACATAATTCCCTAAATTTGTCACCTCTTCAAGGGTTTGTCCATATCTAGGGTCTGCCTCTTAAAGGGCCAGTCATCAAAACATGTCACATGTTCAAGTGGATTTCCACTTCATAAGCCACATTGACATTTCCAAAGGTCTGTCCATTCCCAGGGTTGTCTCTTAGAAGGCCACCCACACACAATAATGCATCTTTAAGGACTGTCCACTTCCATGGTCATCCTCTTCATAGGCCAGTCACCTTAAAGTATTGCCAATTTTAAAGGTCCGTAAGCTTCCCAGGTCCACCTCTTAAAGGGCCAGTACACTTAAAATGCTGTTGTTTCGAGGGTTTGTACACAACCCTGGTCAACCTCTTAAAGGACGTAATTCCCTAAATTTGTCACCTCTTCAAGGGTTTGTCCACTTCTAGGGTCTGCCTCTTAAAGGGCCAGTCCGCAAAACATGTCACATGTTCAAGTGGCTTTCCACTTCATAAGCCACATTGACATTTCCAAAGGTCTGTCCATTCCCAGGGTTGTCTCTTAGAAGGCCACCCACACACAATAATGCATCTTTAAGGACTGTCCACTTCCATGGTCATCCTCTTCATAGGCCAGTCACCTTAAAGTATTGCCAATTTTAAAGGTCCATAAGCTTCCCAGGTCCACCTCTTAAAGGGCCAGTACACTTAAAATGCTGTTGTTTTGAGGGTTTGTACACAACCCTGGTCAACCTCTTAAAGGACATAATTCCCTAAATTTGTCACCTCTTCAAGGGTTTGTCCACTTCTAGGGTCTGCCTCTTAAAGGGCCAGTCCGCAAAACATGTCACATGTTCAAGTGGCTTTCCACTTCATAAGCCACATTGACATTTCCAAAGGTCTGTCCATTCCCAGGGTTGTCTCTTAGAAGGCCACCCACACACAATAATGCATCTTTAAGGACTGTCCACTTCCATGGTCATCCTCTTCATAGGCCAGTCACCTTAAAGTATTGCCAATTTTAAAGGTCTGTAAGCTTCCCAGGTCCACCTCTTAAAGGGCCAGTACACTTAAAATACTGTTGTTTCCAGGGTTTGTACACAACCCTGGTCGACCTCTTAAAGGACATAATTCCCTAAATTTGTCACCTCTTCAAGGGTTTGTCCATATCTAGGGTCTGCCTCTTAAAGGGCCAGTCATCAAAACATGTCACATGTTCAAGTGGATTTCCACTTCATAAGCCACATTGAAATTTCCAAAGGTATGTCCATTCCCAGGGTTGTCTCTTAGAAGGCCACCCACACACAATAATGCATCTTTAAGGACTGTCCACTTCCATGGTCATCCTCTTCATAGGCCAGTCACCTTAAAGTATTGCCAATTTTAAAGGTCCGTAAGCTTCCCAGGTCCACCTCTTAAAGGGCCAGTACACTTAAAATGCTGTTGTTTCGAGGGTTTGTACACAACCCTGGTCAACCTCTTAAAGGACGTAATTCCCTAAATTTGTCACCTCTTCAAGGGTTTGTCCACTTCTAGGGTCTGCCTCTTAAAGGGCCAGTCATCAAAACATGTCACATGTTCAAGTGGCTTTCCACTTCATAAGCCACATTGACATTTCCAAAGGTCTGTCCATTCCCAGGGTTGTCTCTTAGAAGGCCACCCACACACAATAATGCATCTTTAAGGACTGTCCACTTCCATGGTCATCCTCTTCATAGGCCAGTCACCTTAAAGTATTGCCAATTTTAAAGGTCCGTAAGCTTCCCAGGTCCACCTCTTAAAGGGCCAGTACACTTAAAATGCTGTTGTTTTGAGGGTTTGTACACAACCCTGGTCAACCTCTTAAAGGACATAATTCCCTAAATTTGTCACCTCTTCAAGGGTTTGTCCACTTCTAGGGTCTGCCTCTTAAAGGGCCAGTCCGCAAAACATGTCACATGTTCAAGTGGCTTTCCACTTCATAAGCCACATTGACATTTCCAAAGGTCTGTCCATTCCCAGGGTTGTCTCTTAGAAGGCCACCCACACACAATAATGCATCTTTAAGGACTGTCCACTTCCATGGTCATCCTCTTCATAGGCCAGTCACCTTAAAGTATTGCCAATTTTAAAGGTCTGTAAGCTTCCCAGGTCCACCTCTTAAAGGGCCAGTACACTTAAAATACTGTTGTTTAAAGGGTTTGTACACAACCCTGGTCGACCTCTTAAAGGACATAATTCCCTAAATTTGTCACCTCTTCAAGGGTTTGTCCATATCTAGGGTCTGCCTCTTAAAGGGCCAGTCATCAAAACATGTCACATGTTCAAGTGGCTTTCCACTTCATAAGCCACATTGACATTTCCAAAGGTCTGTCCATTCCCAGGGTTGTCTCTTAGAAGGCCACCCACACACAATAATGCATCTTTAAGGACTGTCCACTTCCATGGTCATCCTCTTCATAGGCCAGTCACCTTAAAGTATTGCCAATTTTAAAGGTCCGTAAGCTTCCCAGGTCCACCTCTTAAAGGGCCAGTACACTTAAAATGCTGTTGTTTTGAGGGTTTGTACACAACCCTGGTCAACCTCTTAAAGGACATAATTCCCTAAATTTGTCACCTCTTCAAGGGTTTGTCCACTTCTAGGGTCTGCCTCTTAAAGGGCCAGTCCGCAAAACATGTCACATGTTCAAGTGGCTTTCCACTTCATAAGCCACATTGACATTTCCAAAGGTCTGTCCATTCCCAGGGTTGTCTCTTAGAAGGCCACCCACACACAATAATGCATCTTTAAGGACTGTCCACTTCCATGGTCATCCTCTTCATAGGCCAGTCACCTTAAAGTATTGCCAATTTTAAAGGTCCGTAAGCTTCCCAGGTCCACCTCTTAAAGGGCCAGTACACTTAAAATGCTGTTGTTTCGAGGGTTTGTACACAACCCTGGTCAACCTCTTAAAGGACATAATTCCCTAAATTTGTCACCTCTTCAAGGGTTTGTCCACTTCTAGGGTCTGCCTCTTAAAGGGCCAGTCCGCAAAACATGTCACATGTTCAAGTGGCTTTCCACTTCATAAGCCACATTGACATTTCCAAAGGTCTGTCCATTCCCAGGGTTGTCTCTTAGAAGGCCACCCACACACAATAATGCATCTTTAAGGACTGTCCACTTCCATGGTCATCCTCTTCATAGGCCAGTCACCTTAAAGTATTGCCAATTTTAAAGGTCTGTAAGCTTCCCAGGTCCACCTCTTAAAGGGCCAGTACACTTAAAATGCTGTTGTTTCAAGGGTTTGTACACAACCCTGGTCAACCTCTTAAAGGACGTAATTCCCTAAATTTGTCACCTCTTCAAGGGTTTGTCCACTTCTAGGGTCTGCCTCTTAAAGGGCCAGTCATCAAAACATGTCACATGTTCAAGTGGCTTTCCACTTCATAAGCCACATTGACATTTCCAAAGGTCTGTCCATTCCCAGGGTTGTCTCTTAGAAGGCCACCCACACACAATAATGCATCTTTAAGGACTGTCCACTTCCATGGTCATCCTCTTCATAGGCCAGTCACCTTAAAGTATTGCCAATTTTAAAGGTCCGTAAGCTTCCCAGGTCCACCTCTTAAAGGGCCAGTACACTTAAAATGCTGTTGTTTTGAGGGTTTGTACACAACCCTGGTCAACCTCTTAAAGGACATAATTCCCTAAATTTGTCACCTCTTCAAGGGTTTGTCCACTTCTAGGGTCTGCCTCTTAAAGGGCCAGTCCGCAAAACATGTCACATGTTCAAGTGGCTTTCCACTTCATAAGCCACATTGACATTTCCAAAGGTCTGTCCATTCCCAGGGTTGTCTCTTAGAAGGCCACCCACACACAATAATGCATCTTTAAGGACTGTCCACTTCCATGGTCATCCTCTTTATAGGCCAGTCACCTTAAAGTATTGCCAATTTTAAAGGTCCGTAAGCTTCCCAGGTCCACCTCTTAAAGGGCCAGTACACTTAAAATGCTGTTGTTTCGAGGGTTTGTACACAACCCTGGTCAACCTCTTAAAGGACAAAATTCCCTAAATTTGTCACCTCTTCAAGGGTTTGTCCACTTCTAGGGTCTGCCTCTTAAAGGGCCAGTCCGCAAAACATGTCACATGTTCAAGTGGCTTTCCACTTCATAAGCCACATTGACATTTCCAAAGGTCTGTCCATTCCCAGGGTTGTCTCTTAGAAGGCCACCCACACACAATAATGCATCTTTAAGGACTGTCCACTTCCATGGTCATCCTCTTCATAGGCCAGTCACCTTAAAGTATTGCCAATTTTAAAGGTCCGTAAGCTTCCCAGGTCCACCTCTTAAAGGGCCAGTACACTTAAAATGCTGTTGTTTTGAGGGTTTGTACACAACCCTGGTCAACCTCTTAAAGGACATAATTCCCTAAATTTGTCACCTCTTCAAGGGTTTGTCCACTTCTAGGGTCTACCTCTTAAAGGGCCAGTCCGCAAAACATGTCACATGTTCAAGTGGCTTTCCACTTCATAAGCCACATTGACATTTCCAAAGGTCTGTCCATTCCCAGGGTTGTCTCTTAGAAGGCCACCCACACACAATAATGCATCTTTAAGGACTGTCCACTTCCATGGTCATCCTCTTCATAGGCCAGTCACCTTAAAGTATTGCCAATTTTAAAGGTCCGTAAGCTTCCCAGGTCCACCTCTTAAAGGGCCAGTACACTTAAAATGCTGTTGTTTTGAGGGTTTGTACACAACCCTGGTCAACCTCTTAAAGGACATAATTCCCTAAATTTGTCACCTCTTCAAGGGTTTGTCCACTTCTAGGGTCTGCCTCTTAAAGGGCCAGTCCGCAAAACATGTCACATGTTCAAGTGGCTTTCCACTTCATAAGCCACATTGACATTTCCAAAGGTCTGTCCATTCCCAGGGTTGTCTCTTAGAAGGCCACCCACACACAATAATGCATCTTTAAGGACTGTCCACTTCCATGGTCATCCTCTTCATAGGCCAGTCACCTTAAAGTATTGCCAATTTTAAAGGTCTGTAAGCTTCCCAGGTCCACCTCTTAAAGGGCCAGTACACTTAAAATACTGTTGTTTAAAGGGTTTGTACACAACCCTGGTCGACCTCTTAAAGGACATAATTCCCTAAATTTGTCACCTCTTCAAGGGTTTGTCCATATCTAGGGTCTGCCTCTTAAAGGGCCAGTCATCAAAACATGTCACATGTTCAAGTGGCTTTCCACTTCATAAGCCACATTGACATTTCCAAAGGTCTGTCCATTCCCAGGGTTGTCTCTTAGAAGGCCACCCACACACAATAATGCATCTTTAAGGACTGTCCACTTCCATGGTCATCCTCTTCATAGGCCAGTCACCTTAAAGTATTGCCAATTTTAAAGGTCCGTAAGCTTCCCAGGTCCACCTCTTAAAGGGCCAGTACACTTAAAATGCTGTTGTTTTGAGGGTTTGTACACAACCCTGGTCAACCTCTTAAAGGACATAATTCCCTAAATTTGTCACCTCTTCAAGGGTTTGTCCACTTCTAGGGTCTGCCTCTTAAAGGGCCAGTCCGCAAAACATGTCACATGTTCAAGTGGCTTTCCACTTCATAAGCCACATTGACATTTCCAAAGGTCTGTCCATTCCCAGGGTTGTCTCTTAGAAGGCCACCCACACACAATAATGCATCTTTAAGGACTGTCCACTTCCATGGTCATCCTCTTCATAGGCCAGTCACCTTAAAGTATTGCCAATTTTAAAGGTCCGTAAGCTTCCCAGGTCCACCTCTTAAAGGGCCAGTACACTTAAAATGCTGTTGTTTCGAGGGTTTGTACACAACCCTGGTCAACCTCTTAAAGGACATAATTCCCTAAATTTGTCACCTCTTCAAGGGTTTGTCCACTTCTAGGGTCTGCCTCTTAAAGGGCCAGTCCGCAAAACATGTCACATGTTCAAGTGGCTTTCCACTTCATAAGCCACATTGACATTTCCAAAGGTCTGTCCATTCCCAGGGTTGTCTCTTAGAAGGCCACCCACACACAATAATGCATCTTTAAGGACTGTCCACTTCCATGGTCATCCTCTTCATAGGCCAGTCACCTTAAAGTATTGCCAATTTTAAAGGTCTGTAAGCTTCCCAGGTCCACCTCTTAAAGGGCCAGTACACTTAAAATGCTGTTGTTTCAAGGGTTTGTACACAACCCTGGTCAACCTCTTAAAGGACGTAATTCCCTAAATTTGTCACCTCTTCAAGGGTTTGTCCACTTCTAGGGTCTGCCTCTTAAAGGGCCAGTCATCAAAACATGTCACATGTTCAAGTGGCTTTCCACTTCATAAGCCACATTGACATTTCCAAAGGTCTGTCCATTCCCAGGGTTGTCTCTTAGAAGGCCACCCACACACAATAATGCATCTTTAAGGACTGTCCACTTCCATGGTCATCCTCTTCATAGGCCAGTCACCTTAAAGTATTGCCAATTTTAAAGGTCCGTAAGCTTCCCAGGTCCACCTCTTAAAGGGCCAGTACACTTAAAATGCTGTTGTTTTGAGGGTTTGTACACAACCCTGGTCAACCTCTTAAAGGACATAATTCCCTAAATTTGTCACCTCTTCAAGGGTTTGTCCACTTCTAGGGTCTGCCTCTTAAAGGGCCAGTCCGCAAAACATGTCACATGTTCAAGTGGCTTTCCACTTCATAAGCCACATTGACATTTCCAAAGGTCTGTCCATTCCCAGGGTTGTCTCTTAGAAGGCCACCCACACACAATAATGCATCTTTAAGGACTGTCCACTTCCATGGTCATCCTCTTCATAGGCCAGTCACCTTAAAGTATTGCCAATTTTAAAGGTCCGTAAGCTTCCCAGGTCCACCTCTTAAAGGGCCAGTACACTTAAAATGCTGTTGTTTTGAGGGTTTGTACACAACCCTGGTCAACCTCTTAAAGGACATAATTCCCTAAATTTGTCACCTCTTCAAGGGTTTGTCCACTTCTAGGGTCTGCCTCTTAAAGGGCCAGTCCGCAAAACATGTCACATGTTCAAGTGGCTTTCCACTTCATAAGCCACATTGACATTTCCAAAGGTCTGTCCATTCCCAGGGTTGTCTCTTAGAAGGCCACCCACACACAATAATGCATCTTTAAGGACTGTCCACTTCCATGGTCATCCTCTTCATAGGCCAGTCACCTTAAAGTATTGCCAATTTTAAAGGTCTGTAAGCTTCCCAGGTCCACCTCTTAAAGGGCCAGTACACTTAAAATGCTGTTGTTTCAAGGGTTTGTACACAACCCTGGTCAACCTCTTAAAGGACATAATTCCCTAAATTTGTCACCTCTTCAAGGGTTTGTCCACTTCTAGGGTCTGCCTCTTAAAGGGCCAGTCCGCAAAACATGTCACATGTTCAAGTGGCTTTCCACTTCATAAGCCACATTGACATTTCCAAAGGTCTGTCCATTCCCAGGGTTGTCTCTTAGAAGGCCACCCACACACAAAAATGCATCTTTAAGGACTGTCCACTTCCATGGTCATCCTCTTCATAGGCCAGTCACCTTAAAGTATTGCCAATTTTAAAGGTCCGTAAGCTTCCCAGGTCCACCTCTTAAAGGGCCAGTACACTTAAAATGCTGTTGTTTTGAGGGTTTGTACACAACCCTGGTCAACCTCTTAAAGGACATAATTCCCTAAATTTGTCACCTCTTCAAGGGTTTGTCCACTTCTAGGGTCTACCTCTTAAAGGGCCAGTCCGCAAAACATGTCACATGTTCAAGTGGCTTTCCACTTCATAAGCCACATTGACATTTCCAAAGGTCTGTCCATTCCCAGGGTTGTCTCTTAGAAGGCCACCCACACACAATAATGCATCTTTAAGGACTGTCCACTTCCATGGTCATCCTCTTCATAGGCCAGTCACCTTAAAGTATTGCCAATTTTAAAGGTCCGTAAGCTTCCCAGGTCCACCTCTTAAAGGGCCAGTACACTTAAAATGCTGTTGTTTCGAGGGTTTGTACACAACCCTGGTCAACCTCTTAAAGGACATAATTCCCTAAATTTGTCACCTCTTCAAGGGTTTGTCCACTTCTAGGGTCTGCCTCTTAAAGGGCCAGTCCGCAAAACATGTCACATGTTCAAGTGGCTTTCCACTTCATAAGCCACATTGACATTTCCAAAGGTCTGTCCATTCCCAGGGTTGTCTCTTAGAAGGCCACCCACACACAATAATGCATCTTTAAGGACTGTCCACTTCCATGGTCATCCTCTTCATAGGCCAGTCACCTTAAAGTATTGCCAATTTTAAAGGTCTGTAAGCTTCCCAGGTCCACCTCTTAAAGGGCCAGTACACTTAAAATACTGTTGTTTCAAGGGTTTGTACACAACCCTGGTCGACCTCTTAAAGGACATAATTCCCTAAATTTGTCACCTCTTCAAGGGTTTGTCCATATCTAGGGTCTGCCTCTTAAAGGGCCAGTCATCAAAACATGTCACATGTTCAAGTGGATTTCCACTTCATAAGCCACATTGACATTTCCAAAGGTCTGTCCATTCCCAGGGTTGTCTCTTAGAAGGCCACCCACACACAATAATGCATCTTTAAGGACTGTCCACTTCCATGGTCATCCTCTTCATAGGCCAGTCACCTTAAAGTATTGCCAATTTTAAAGGTCCGTAAGCTTCCCAGGTCCACCTCTTAAAGGGCCAGTACACTTAAAATGCTGTTGTTTTGAGGGTTTGTACACAACCCTGGTCAACCTCTTAAAGGACATAATTCCCTAAATTTGTCACCTCTTCAAGGGTTTGTCCACTTCTAGGGTCTGCCTCTTAAAGGGCCAGTCCGCAAAACATGTCACATGTTCAAGTGGCTTTCCACTTCATAAGCCACATTGACATTTCCAAAGGTCTGTCCATTCCCAGGGTTGTCTCTTAGAAGGCCACCCACACACAATAATGCATCTTTAAGGACTGTCCACTTCCATGGTCATCCTCTTCATAGGCCAGTCACCTTAAAGTATTGCCAATTTTAAAGGTCCGTTAGCTTCCCAGGTCCACCTCTTAAAGGGCCAGTACACTTAAAATGCTGTTGTTTCAAGGGTTTGTACACAACCCTGGTCAACCTCTTAAAGGACATAATTCCCTAAATTTGTCACCTCTTCAAGGGTTTGTCCACTTCTAGGGTCTGCCTCTTAAAGGGCCAGTCCGCAAAACATGTCACATGTTCAAGTGGCTTTCCACTTCATAAGCCACATTGACATTTCCAAAGGTCTGTCCATTCCCAGGGTTGTCTCTTAGAAGGCCACCCACACACAATAATGCATCTTTAAGGACTGTCCACTTCCATGGTCATCCTCTTCATAGGCCAGTCACCTTAAAGTATTGCCAATTTTAAAGGTCCGTAAGCTTCCCAGGTCCACCTCTTAAAGGGCCAGTACACTTAAAATGCTGTTGTTTTGAGGGTTTGTACACAACCCTGGTCAACCTCTTAAAGGACATAATTCCCTAAATTTGTCACCTCTTCAAGGGTTTGTCCACTTCTAGGGTCTACCTCTTAAAGGGCCAGTCCGCAAAACATGTCACATGTTCAAGTGGCTTTCCACTTCATAAGCCACATTGACATTTCCAAAGGTCTGTCCATTCCCAGGGTTGTCTCTTAGAAGGCCACCCACACACAATAATGCATCTTTAAGGACTGTCCACTTCCATGGTCATCCTCTTCATAGGCCAGTCACCTTAAAGTATTGCCAATTTTAAAGGTCCGTAAGCTTCCCAGGTCCACCTCTTAAAGGGCCAGTACACTTAAAATGCTGTTGTTTCGAGGGTTTGTACACAACCCTGGTCAACCTCTTAAAGGACATAATTCCCTAAATTTGTCACCTCTTCAAGGGTTTGTCCACTTCTAGGGTCTGCCTCTTAAAGGGCCAGTCCGCAAAACATGTCACATGTTCAAGTGGCTTTCCACTTCATAAGCCACATTGACATTTCCAAAGGTCTGTCCATTCCCAGGGTTGTCTCTTAGAAGGCCACCCACACACAATAATGCATCTTTAAGGACTGTCCACTTCCATGGTCATCCTCTTCATAGGCCAGTCACCTTAAAGTATTGCCAATTTTAAAGGTCTGTAAGCTTCCCAGGTCCACCTCTTAAAGGGCCAGTACACTTAAAATACTGTTGTTTCAAGGGTTTGTACACAACCCTGGTCGACCTCTTAAAGGACATAATTCCCTAAATTTGTCACCTCTTCAAGGGTTTGTCCATATCTAGGGTCTGCCTCTTAAAGGGCCAGTCATCAAAACATGTCACATGTTCAAGTGGATTTCCACTTCATAAGCCACATTGACATTTCCAAAGGTCTGTCCATTCCCAGGGTTGTCTCTTAGAAGGCCACCCACACACAATAATGCATCTTTAAGGACTGTCCACTTCCATGGTCATCCTCTTCATAGGCCAGTCACCTTAAAGTATTGCCAATTTTAAAGGTCCGTAAGCTTCCCAGGTCCACCTCTTAAAGGGCCAGTACACTTAAAATGCTGTTGTTTCGAGGGTTTGTACACAACCCTGGTCAACCTCTTAAAGGACGTAATTCCCTAAATTTGTCACCTCTTCAAGGGTTTGTCCACTTCTAGGGTCTGCCTCTTAAAGGGCCAGTCCGCAAAACATGTCACATGTTCAAGTGGCTTTCCACTTCATAAGCCACATTGACATTTCCAAAGGTCTGTCCATTCCCAGGGTTGTCTCTTAGAAGGCCACCCACACACAATAATGCATCTTTAAGGACTGTCCACTTCCATGGTCATCCTCTTCATAGGCCAGTCACCTTAAAGTATTGCCAATTTTAAAGGTCCGTAAGCTTCCCAGGTCCACCTCTTAAAGGGCCAGTACACTTAAAATGCTGTTGTTTTGAGGGTTTGTACACAACCCTGGTCAACCTCTTAAAGGACATAATTCCCTAAATTTGTCACCTCTTCAAGGGTTTGTCCACTTCTAGGGTCTGCCTCTTAAAGGGCCAGTCCGCAAAACATGTCACATGTTCAAGTGGCTTTCCACTTCATAAGCCACATTGACATTTCCAAAGGTCTGTCCATTCCCAGGGTTGTCTCTTAGAAGGCCACCCACACACAATAATGCATCTTTAAGGACTGTCCACTTCCATGGTCATCCTCTTCATAGGCCAGTCACCTTAAAGTATTGCCAATTTTAAAGGTCTGTAAGCTTCCCAGGTCCACCTCTTAAAGGGCCAGTACACTTAAAATACTGTTGTTTCCAGGGTTTGTACACAACCCTGGTCGACCTCTTAAAGGACATAATTCCCTAAATTTGTCACTTCTTCAAGGGTTTGTCCATATCTAGGGTCTGCCTCTTAAAGGGCCAGTCATCAAAACATGTCACATGTTCAAGTGGATTTCCACTTCATAAGCCACATTGAAATTTCCAAAGGTATGTCCATTCCCAGGGTTGTCTCTTAGAAGGCCACCCACACACAATAATGCATCTTTAAGGACTGTCCACTTCCATGGTCATCCTCTTCATAGGCCAGTCACCTTAAAGTATTGCCAATTTTAAAGGTCCGTAAGCTTCCCAGGTCCACCTCTTAAAGGGCCAGTACACTTAAAATGCTGTTGTTTCGAGGGTTTGTACACAACCCTGGTCAACCTCTTAAAGGACGTAATTCCCTAAATTTGTCACCTCTTCAAGGGTTTGTCCACTTCTAGGGTCTGCCTCTTAAAGGGGCAGTCATCAAAACATGTCACATGTTCAAGTGGCTTTCCACTTCATAAGCCACATTGACATTTCCAAAGGTCTGTCCATTCCCAGGGTTGTCTCTTAGAAGGCCACCCACACACAATAATGCATCTTTAAGGACTGTCCACTTCCATGGTCATCCTCTTCATAGGCCAGTCACCTTAAAGTATTGCCAATTTTAAAGGTCCGTAAGCTTCCCAGGTCCACCTCTTAAAGGGCCAGTACACTTAAAATGCTGTTGTTTTGAGGGTTTGTACACAACCCTGGTCAACCTCTTAAAGGACATAATTCCCTAAATTTGTCACCTCTTCAAGGGTTTGTCCACTTCTAGGGTCTGCCTCTTAAAGGGCCAGTCCGCAAAACATGTCACATGTTCAAGTGGCTTTCCACTTCATAAGCCACATTGACATTTCCAAAGGTCTGTCCATTCCCAGGGTTGTCTCTTAGAAGGCCACCCACACACAATAATGCATCTTTAAGGACTGTCCACTTCCATGGTCATCCTCTTCATAGGCCAGTCACCTTAAAGTATTGCCAATTTTAAAGGTCTGTAAGCTTCCCAGGTCCACCTCTTAAAGGGCCAGTACACTTAAAATACTGTTGTTTCAAGGGTTTGTACACAACCCTGGTCGACCTCTTAAAGGACATAATTCCCTAAATTTGTCACCTCTTCAAGGGTTTGTCCATATCTAGGGTCTGCCTCTTAAAGGGCCAGTCATCAAAACATGTCACATGTTCAAGTGGATTTCCACTTCATAAGCCACATTGACATTTCCAAAGGTCTGTCCATTCCCAGGGTTGTCTCTTAGAAGGCCACCCACACACAATAATGCATCTTTAAGGACTGTCCACTTCCATGGTCATCCTCTTCATAGGCCAGTCACCTTAAAGTATTGCCAATTTTAAAGGTCCGTAAGCTTCCCAGGTCCACCTCTTAAAGGGCCAGTACACTTAAAATGCTGTTGTTTCGAGGGTTTGTACACAACCCTGGTCAACCTCTTAAAGGACATAATTCCCTAAATTTGTCACCTCTTCAAGGGTTTGTCCACTTCTAGGGTCTGCCTCTTAAAGGGCCAGTCCGCAAAACATGTCACATGTTCAAGTGGCTTTCCACTTCATAAGCCACATTGACATTTCCAAAGGTCTGTCCATTCCCAGGGTTGTCTCTTAGAAGGCCACCCACACACAATAATGCATCTTTAAGGACTGTCCACTTCCATGGTCATCCTCTTCATAGGCCAGTCACCTTAAAGTATTGCCAATTTTAAAGGTCTGTAAGCTTCCCAGGTCCACCTCTTAAAGGGCCAGTACACTTAAAATACTGTTGTTTCAAGGGTTTGTACACAACCCTGGTCGACCTCTTAAAGGACATAATTCCCTAAATTTGTCACCTCTTCAAGGGTTTGTCCATATCTAGGGTCTGCCTCTTAAAGGGCCAGTCATCAAAACATGTCACATGTTCAAGTGGATTTCCACTTCATAAGCCACATTGACATTTCCAAAGGTCTGTCCATTCCCAGGGTTGTCTCTTAGAAGGCCACCCACACACAATAATGCATCTTTAAGGACTGTCCACTTCCATGGTCATCCTCTTCATAGGCCAGTCACCTTAAAGTATTGCCAATTTTAAAGGTCCGTAAGCTTCCCAGGTCCACCTCTTAAAGGGCCAGTACACTTAAAATGCTGTTGTTTTGAGGGTTTGTACACAACCCTGGTCAACCTCTTAAAGGACATAATTCCCTAAATTTGTCACCTCTTCAAGGGTTTGTCCACTTCTAGGGTCTGCCTCTTAAAGGGCCAGTCCGCAAAACATGTCACATGTTCAAGTGGCTTTCCACTTCATAAGCCACATTGACATTTCCAAAGGTCTGTCCATTCCCAGGGTTGTCTCTTAGAAGGCCACCCACACACAATAATGCATCTTTAAGGACTGTCCACTTCCATGGTCATCCTCTTCATAGGCCAGTCACCTTAAAGTATTGCCAATTTTAAAGGTCCGTTAGCTTCCCAGGTCCACCTCTTAAAGGGCCAGTACACTTAAAATGCTGTTGTTTCAAGGGTTTGTACACAACCCTGGTCAACCTCTTAAAGGACATAATTCCCTAAATTTGTCACCTCTTCAAGGGTTTGTCCACTTCTAGGGTCTGCCTCTTAAAGGGCCAGTCCGCAAAACATGTCACATGTTCAAGTGGCTTTCCACTTCATAAGCCACATTGACATTTCCAAAGGTCTGTCCATTCCCAGGGTTGTCTCTTAGAAGGCCACCCACACACAATAATGCATCTTTAAGGACTGTCCACTTCCATGGTCATCCTCTTCATAGGCCAGTCACCTTAAAGTATTGCCAATTTTAAAGGTCTGTAAGCTTCCCAGGTCCACCTCTTAAAGGGCCAGTACACTTAAAATACTGTTGTTTCAAGGGTTTGTACACAACCCTGGTCGACCTCTTAAAGGACATAATTCCCTAAATTTGTCACCTCTTCAAGGGTTTGTCCATATCTAGGGTCTGCCTCTTAAAGGGCCAGTCATCAAAACATGTCACATGTTCAAGTGGATTTCCACTTCATAAGCCACATTGACATTTCCAAAGGTCTGTCCATTCCCAGGGTTGTCTCTTAGAAGGCCACCCACACACAATAATGCATCTTTAAGGACTGTCCACTTCCATGGTCATCCTCTTCATAGGCCAGTCACCTTAAAGTATTGCCAATTTTAAAGGTCCGTAAGCTTCCCAGGTCCACCTCTTAAAGGGCCAGTACACTTAAAATGCTGTTGTTTTGAGGGTTTGTACACAACCCTGGTCAACCTCTTAAAGGACATAATTCCCTAAATTTGTCACCTCTTCAAGGGTTTGTCCACTTCTAGGGTCTGCCTCTTAAAGGGCCAGTCCGCAAAACATGTCACATGTTCAAGTGGCTTTCCACTTCATAAGCCACATTGACATTTCCAAAGGTCTGTCCATTCCCAGGGTTGTCTCTTAGAAGGCCACCCACACACAATAATGCATCTTTAAGGACTGTCCACTTCCATGGTCATCCTCTTCATAGGCCAGTCACCTTAAAGTATTGCCAATTTTAAAGGTCCGTTAGCTTCCCAGGTCCACCTCTTAAAGGGCCAGTACACTTAAAATGCTGTTGTTTCAAGGGTTTGTACACAACCCTGGTCAACCTCTTAAAGGACATAATTCCCTAAATTTGTCACCTCTTCAAGGGTTTGTCCACTTCTAGGGTCTGCCTCTTAAAGGGCCAGTCCGCAAAACATGTCACATGTTCAAGTGGCTTTCCACTTCATAAGCCACATTGACATTTCCAAAGGTCTGTCCATTCCCAGGGTTGTCTCTTAGAAGGCCACCCACACACAATAATGCATCTTTAAGGACTGTCCACTTCCATGGTCATCCTCTTCATAGGCCAGTCACCTTAAAGTATTGCCAATTTTAAAGGTCCGTAAGCTTCCCAGGTCCACCTCTTAAAGGGCCAGTACACTTAAAATGCTGTTGTTTTGAGGGTTTGTACACAACCCTGGTCAACCTCTTAAAGGACATAATTCCCTAAATTTGTCACCTCTTCAAGGGTTTGTCCACTTCTAGGGTCTACCTCTTAAAGGGCCAGTCCGCAAAACATGTCACATGTTCAAGTGGCTTTCCACTTCATAAGCCACATTGACATTTCCAAAGGTCTGTCCATTCCCAGGGTTGTCTCTTAGAAGGCCACCCACACACAATAATGCATCTTTAAGGACTGTCCACTTCCATGGTCATCCTCTTCATAGGCCAGTCACCTTAAAGTATTGCCAATTTTAAAGGTCCGTAAGCTTCCCAGGTCCACCTCTTAAAGGGCCAGTACACTTAAAATGCTGTTGTTTCGAGGGTTTGTACACAACCCTGGTCAACCTCTTAAAGGACATAATTCCCTAAATTTGTCACCTCTTCAAGGGTTTGTCCACTTCTAGGGTCTGCCTCTTAAAGGGCCAGTCCGCAAAACATGTCACATGTTCAAGTGGCTTTCCACTTCATAAGCCACATTGACATTTCCAAAGGTCTGTCCATTCCCAGGGTTGTCTCTTAGAAGGCCACCCACACACAATAATGCATCTTTAAGGACTGTCCACTTCCATGGTCATCCTCTTCATAGGCCAGTCACCTTAAAGTATTGCCAATTTTAAAGGTCTGTAAGCTTCCCAGGTCCACCTCTTAAAGGGCCAGTACACTTAAAATACTGTTGTTTCAAGGGTTTGTACACAACCCTGGTCGACCTCTTAAAGGACATAATTCCCTAAATTTGTCACCTCTTCAAGGGTTTGTCCATATCTAGGGTCTGCCTCTTAAAGGGCCAGTCATCAAAACATGTCACATGTTCAAGTGGATTTCCACTTCATAAGCCACATTGACATTTCCAAAGGTCTGTCCATTCCCAGGGTTGTCTCTTAGAAGGCCACCCACACACAATAATGCATCTTTAAGGACTGTCCACTTCCATGGTCATCCTCTTCATAGGCCAGTCACCTTAAAGTATTGCCAATTTTAAAGGTCTGTAAGCTTCCCAGGTCCACCTCTTAAAGGGCCAGTACACTTAAAATACTGTTGTTTCAAGGGTTTGTACACAACCCTGGTCGACCTCTTAAAGGACATAATTCCCTAAATTTGTCACCTCTTCAAGGGTTTGTCCATATCTAGGGTCTGCCTCTTAAAGGGCCAGTCATCAAAACATGTCACATGTTCAAGTGGCTTTCCACTTCATAAGCCACATTGACATTTCCAAAGGTCTGTCCATTCCCAGGGTTGTCTCTTAGAAGGCCACCCACACACAATAATGCATCTTTAAGGACTGTCCACTTCCATGGTCATCCTCTTCATAGGCCAGTCACCTTAAAGTATTGCCAATTTTAAAGGTCCGTAAGCTTCCCAGGTCCACCTCTTAAAGGGCCAGTACACTTAAAATGCTGTTGTTTTGAGGGTTTGTACACAACCCTGGTCAACCTCTTAAAGGACATAATTCCCTAAATTTGTCACCTCTTCAAGGGTTTGTCCACTTCTAGGGTCTGCCTCTTAAAGGGCCAGTCCGCAAAACATGTCACATGTTCAAGTGGCTTTCCACTTCATAAGCCACATTGACATTTCCAAAGGTCTGTCCATTCCCAGGGTTGTCTCTTAGAAGGCCACCCACACACAATAATGCATCTTTAAGGACTGTCCACTTCCATGGTCATCCTCTTCATAGGCCAGTCACCTTAAAGTATTGCCAATTTTAAAGGTCTGTAAGCTTCCCAGGTCCACCTCTTAAAGGGCCAGTACACTTAAAATACTGTTGTTTCCAGGGTTTGTACACAACCCTGGTCGACCTCTTAAAGGACATAATTCCCTAAATTTGTCACTTCTTCAAGGGTTTGTCCATATCTAGGGTCTGCCTCTTAAAGGGCCAGTCATCAAAACATGTCACATGTTCAAGTGGATTTCCACTTCATAAGCCACATTGAAATTTCCAAAGGTATGTCCATTCCCAGGGTTGTCTCTTAGAAGGCCACCCACACACAATAATGCATCTTTAAGGACTGTCCACTTCCATGGTCATCCTCTTCATAGGCCAGTCACCTTAAAGTATTGCCAATTTTAAAGGTCCGTAAGCTTCCCAGGTCCACCTCTTAAAGGGCCAGTACACTTAAAATGCTGTTGTTTCGAGGGTTTGTACACAACCCTGGTCAACCTCTTAAAGGACGTAATTCCCTAAATTTGTCACCTCTTCAAGGGTTTGTCCACTTCTAGGGTCTGCCTCTTAAAGGGGCAGTCATCAAAACATGTCACATGTTCAAGTGGCTTTCCACTTCATAAGCCACATTGACATTTCCAAAGGTCTGTCCATTCCCAGGGTTGTCTCTTAGAAGGCCACCCACACACAATAATGCATCTTTAAGGACTGTCCACTTCCATGGTCATCCTCTTCATAGGCCAGTCACCTTAAAGTATTGCCAATTTTAAAGGTCCGTAAGCTTCCCAGGTCCACCTCTTAAAGGGCCAGTACACTTAAAATGCTGTTGTTTTGAGGGTTTGTACACAACCCTGGTCAACCTCTTAAAGGACATAATTCCCTAAATTTGTCACCTCTTCAAGGGTTTGTCCACTTCTAGGGTCTGCCTCTTAAAGGGCCAGTCCGCAAAACATGTCACATGTTCAAGTGGCTTTCCACTTCATAAGCCACATTGACATTTCCAAAGGTCTGTCCATTCCCAGGGTTGTCTCTTAGAAGGCCACCCACACACAATAATGCATCTTTAAGGACTGTCCACTTCCATGGTCATCCTCTTCATAGGCCAGTCACCTTAAAGTATTGCCAATTTTAAAGGTCTGTAAGCTTCCCAGGTCCACCTCTTAAAGGGCCAGTACACTTAAAATACTGTTGTTTCAAGGGTTTGTACACAACCCTGGTCGACCTCTTAAAGGACATAATTCCCTAAATTTGTCACCTCTTCAAGGGTTTGTCCATATCTAGGGTCTGCCTCTTAAAGGGCCAGTCCGCAAAACATGTCACATGTTCAAGTGGCTTTCCACTTCATAAGCCACATTGACATTTCCAAAGGTCTGTCCATTCCCAGGGTTGTCTCTTAGAAGGCCACCCACACACAATAATGCATCTTTAAGGACTGTCCACTTCCATGGTCATCCTCTTCATAGGCCAGTCACCTTAAAGTATTGCCAATTTTAAAGGTCCGTAAGCTTCCCAGGTCCACCTCTTAAAGGGCCAGTACACTTAAAATGCTGTTATTTCGAGGGTTTGTACACAACCCTGGTCAACCTCTTAAAGGACGTAATTCCCTAAATTTGTCACCTTTTCAAGGGTTTGTCCACTTCTAGGGTCTGCCTCTTAAAGGGCCAGTCCGCAAAACATGTCACATGTTCAAGTGGCTTTCCACTTCATAAGCCACATTGACATTTCCAAAGGTCTGTCCATTCCCAGGGTTGTCTCTTAGAAGGCCACCCACACACAATAATGCATCTTTAAGGACTGTCCACTTCCATGGTCATCCTCTTCATAGGCCAGTCACCTTAAAGTATTGCCAATTTTAAAGGTCCGTAAGCTTCCCAGGTCCACCTCTTAAAGGGCCAGTACACTTAAAATGCTGTTGTTTTGAGGGTTTGTACACAACCCTGGTCAACCTCTTAAAGGACATAATTCCCTAAATTTGTCACCTCTTCAAGGGTTTGTCCACTTCTAGGGTCTGCCTCTTAAAGGGCCAGTCCGCAAAACATGTCACATGTTCAAGTGGCTTTCCACTTCATAAGCCACATTGACATTTCCAAAGGTCTGTCCATTCCCAGGGTTGTCTCTTAGAAGGCCACCCACACACAATAATGCATCTTTAAGGACTGTCCACTTCCATGGTCATCCTCTTCATAGGCCAGTCACCTTAAAGTATTGCCAATTTTAAAGGTCCGTAAGCTTCCCAGGTCCACCTCTTAAAGGGCCAGTACACTTAAAATGCTGTTGTTTTGAGGGTTTGTACACAACCCTGGTCAACCTCTTAAAGGACATAATTCCCTAAATTTGTCACCTCTTCAAGGGTTTGTCCACTTCTAGGGTCTGCCTCTTAAAGGGCCAGTCCGCAAAACATGTCACATGTTCAAGTGGCTTTCCACTTCATAAGCCACATTGACATTTCCAAAGGTCTGTCCATTCCCAGGGTTGTCTCTTAGAAGGCCACCCACACACAATAATGCATCTTTAAGGACTGTCCACTTCCATGGTCATCCTCTTCATAGGCCAGTCACCTTAAAGTATTGCCAATTTTAAAGGTCCGTTAGCTTCCCAGGTCCACCTCTTAAAGTGCCAGTACACTTAAAATGCTGTTGTTTCAAGGGTTTGTACACAACCCTGGTCAACCTCTTAAAGGACATAATTCCCTAAATTTGTCACCTCTTCAAGGGTTTGTCCACTTCTAGGGTCTGCCTCTTAAAGGGCCAGTCCGCAAAACATGTCACATGTTCAAGTGGCTTTCCACTTCATAAGCCACATTGACATTTCCAAAGGTCTGTCCATTCCCAAGGTTGTCTCTTAGAAGGCCACCCACACACAATAATGCATCTTTAAGGACTGTCCACTTCCATGGTCATCCTCTTCATAGGCCAGTCACCTTAAAGTATTGCCAATTTTAAAGGTCCGTAAGCTTCCCAGGTCCACCTCTTAAAGGGCCAGTACACTTAAAATGCTGTTGTTTTGAGGGTTTGTACACAACCCTGGTCAACCTCTTAAAGGACATAATTCCCTAAATTTGTCACCTCTTCAAGGGTTTGTCCACTTCTAGGGTCTACCTCTTAAAGGGCCAGTCCGCAAAACATGTCACATGTTCAAGTGGCTTTCCACTTCATAAGCCACATTGACATTTCCAAAGGTCTGTCCATTCCCAGGGTTGTCTCTTAGAAGGCCACCCACACACAATAATGCATCTTTAAGGACTGTCCACTTCCATGGTCATCCTCTTCATAGGCCAGTCACCTTAAAGTATTGCCAATTTTAAAGGTCCGTAAGCTTCCCAGGTCCACCTCTTAAAGGGCCAGTACACTTAAAATGCTGTTGTTTTGAGGGTTTGTACACAACCCTGGTCAACCTCTTAAAGGACATAATTCCCTAAATTTGTCACCTCTTCAAGGGTTTGTCCACTTCTAGGGTCTGCCTCTTAAAGGGCCAGTCCGCAAAACATGTCACATGTTCAAGTGGCTTTCCACTTCATAAGCCACATTGACATTTCCAAAGGTCTGTCCATTCCCAGGGTTGTCTCTTAGAAGGCCACCCACACACAATAATGCATCTTTAAGGACTGTCCACTTCCATGGTCATCCTCTTCATAGGCCAGTCACCTTAAAGTATTGCCAATTTTAAAGGTCTGTAAGCTTCCCAGGTCCACCTCTTAAAGGGCCAGTACACTTAAAATGCTGTTGTTTCAAGGGTTTGTACACAACCCTGGTCAACCTCTTAAAGGACATAATTCCCTAAATTTGTCACCTCTTCAAGGGTTTGTCCACTTCTAGGGTCTGCCTCTTAAAGGGCCAGTCCGCAAAACATGTCACATGTTCAAGTGGCTTTCCACTTCATAAGCCACATTGACATTTCCAAAGGTCTGTCCATTCCCAGGGTTGTCTCTTAGAAGGCCACCCACACACAATAATGCATCTTTAAGGACTGTCCACTTCCATGGTCATCCTCTTCATAGGCCAGTCACCTTAAAGTATTGCCAATTTTAAAGGTCCGTAAGCTTCCCAGGTCCACCTCTTAAAGGGCCAGTACACTTAAAATGCTGTTGTTTTGAGGGTTTGTACACAACCCTGGTCAACCTCTTAAAGGACATAATTCCCTAAATTTGTCACCTCTTCAAGGGTTTGTCCACTTCTAGGGTCTACCTCTTAAAGGGCCAGTCCGCAAAACATGTCACATGTTCAAGTGGCTTTCCACTTCATAAGCCACATTGACATTTCCAAAGGTCTGTCCATTCCCAGGGTTGTCTCTTAGAAGGCCACCCACACACAATAATGCATCTTTAAGGACTGTCCACTTCCATGGTCATCCTCTTCATAGGCCAGTCACCTTAAAGTATTGCCAATTTTAAAGGTCCGTAAGCTTCCCAGGTCCACCTCTTAAAGGGCCAGTACACTTAAAATGCTGTTGTTTCGAGGGTTTGTACACAACCCTGGTCAACCTCTTAAAGGACATAATTCCCTAAATTTGTCACCTCTTCAAGGGTTTGTCCACTTCTAGGGTCTGCCTCTTAAAGGGCCAGTCCGCAAAACATGTCACATGTTCAAGTGGCTTTCCACTTCATAAGCCACATTGACATTTCCAAAGGTCTGTCCATTCCCAGGGTTGTCTCTTAGAAGGCCACCCACACACAATAATGCATCTTTAAGGACTGTCCACTTCCATGGTCATCCTCTTCATAGGCCAGTCACCTTAAAGTATTGCCAATTTTAAAGGTCTGTAAGCTTCCCAGGTCCACCTCTTAAAGGGCCAGTACACTTAAAATACTGTTGTTTCAAGGGTTTGTACACAACCCTGGTCGACCTCTTAAAGGACATAATTCCCTAAATTTGTCACCTCTTCAAGGGTTTGTCCATATCTAGGGTCTGCCTCTTAAAGGGCCAGTCATCAAAACATGTCACATGTTCAAGTGGATTTCCACTTCATAAGCCACATTGACATTTCCAAAGGTCTGTCCATTCCCAGGGTTGTCTCTTAGAAGGCCACCCACACACAATAATGCATCTTTAAGGACTGTCCACTTCCATGGTCATCCTCTTCATAGGCCAGTCACCTTAAAGTATTGCCAATTTTAAAGGTCCGTAAGCTTCCCAGGTCCACCTCTTAAAGGGCCAGTACACTTAAAATGCTGTTGTTTTGAGGGTTTGTACACAACCCTGGTCAACCTCTTAAAGGACATAATTCCCTAAATTTGTCACCTCTTCAAGGGTTTGTCCACTTCTAGGGTCTGCCTCTTAAAGGGCCAGTCATCAAAACATGTCACATGTTCAAGTGGCTTTCCACTTCATAAGCCACATTGACATTTCCAAAGGTCTGTCCATTCCCAGGGTTGTCTCTTAGAAGGCCACCCACACACAATAATGCATCTTTAAGGACTGTCCACTTCCATGGTCATCCTCTTCATAGGCCAGTCACCTTAAAGTATTGCCAATTTTAAAGGTCCGTTAGCTTCCCAGGTCCACCTCTTAAAGGGCCAGTACACTTAAAATGCTGTTGTTTCAAGGGTTTGTACACAACCCTGGTCAACCTCTTAAAGGACATAATTCCCTAAATTTGTCACCTCTTCAAGGGTTTGTCCACTTCTAGGGTCTGCCTCTTAAAGGGCCAGTCCGCAAAACATGTCACATGTTCAAGTGGCTTTCCACTTCATAAGCCACATTGACATTTCCAAAGGTCTGTCCATTCCCAGGGTTGTCTCTTAGAAGGCCACCCACACACAATAATGCATCTTTAAGGACTGTCCACTTCCATGGTCATCCTCTTCATAGGCCAGTCACCTTAAAGTATTGCCAATTTTAAAGGTCCGTAAGCTTCCCAGGTCCACCTCTTAAAGGGCCAGTACACTTAAAATGCTGTTGTTTTGAGGGTTTGTACACAACCCTGGTCAACCTCTTAAAGGACATAATTCCCTAAATTTGTCACCTCTTCAAGGGTTTGTCCACTTCTAGGGTCTACCTCTTAAAGGGCCAGTCCGCAAAACATGTCACATGTTCAAGTGGCTTTCCACTTCATAAGCCACATTGACATTTCCAAAGGTCTGTCCATTCCCAGGGTTGTCTCTTAGAAGGCCACCCACACACAATAATGCATCTTTAAGGACTGTCCACTTCCATGGTCATCCTCTTCATAGGCCAGTCACCTTAAAGTATTGCCAATTTTAAAGGTCCGTAAGCTTCCCAGGTCCACCTCTTAAAGGGCCAGTACACTTAAAATGCTGTTGTTTCGAGGGTTTGTACACAACCCTGGTCAACCTCTTAAAGGACATAATTCCCTAAATTTGTCACCTCTTCAAGGGTTTGTCCACTTCTAGGGTCTGCCTCTTAAAGGGCCAGTCCGCAAAACATGTCACATGTTCAAGTGGCTTTCCACTTCATAAGCCACATTGACATTTCCAAAGGTCTGTCCATTCCCAGGGTTGTCTCTTAGAAGGCCACCCACACACAATAATGCATCTTTAAGGACTGTCCACTTCCATGGTCATCCTCTTCATAGGCCAGTCACCTTAAAGTATTGCCAATTTTAAAGGTCTGTAAGCTTCCCAGGTCCACCTCTTAAAGGGCCAGTACACTTAAAATACTGTTGTTTCCAGGGTTTGTACACAACCCTGGTCGACCTCTTAAAGGACATAATTCCCTAAATTTGTCACCTCTTCAAGGGTTTGTCCATATCTAGGGTCTGCCTCTTAAAGGGCCAGTCATCAAAACATGTCACATGTTCAAGTGGATTTCCACTTCATAAGCCACATTGAAATTTCCAAAGGTATGTCCATTCCCAGGGTTGTCTCTTAGAAGGCCACCCACACACAATAATGCATCTTTAAGGACTGTCCACTTCCATGGTCATCCTCTTCATAGGCCAGTCACCTTAAAGTATTGCCAATTTTAAAGGTCCGTAAGCTTCCCAGGTCCACCTCTTAAAGGGCCAGTACACTTAAAATGCTGTTGTTTCGAGGGTTTGTACACAACCCTGGTCAACCTCTTAAAGGACGTAATTCCCTAAATTTGTCACCTCTTCAAGGGTTTGTCCACTTCTAGGGTCTGCCTCTTAAAGGGCCAGTCATCAAAACATGTCACATGTTCAAGTGGCTTTCCACTTCATAAGCCACATTGACATTTCCAAAGGTCTGTCCATTCCCAGGGTTGTCTCTTAGAAGGCCACCCACACACAATAATGCATCTTTAAGGACTGTCCACTTCCATGGTCATCCTCTTCATAGGCCAGTCACCTTAAAGTATTGCCAATTTTAAAGGTCCGTAAGCTTCCCAGGTCCACCTCTTAAAGGGCCAGTACACTTAAAATGCTGTTGTTTTGAGGGTTTGTACACAACCCTGGTCAACCTCTTAAAGGACATAATTCCCTAAATTTGTCACCTCTTCAAGGGTTTGTCCACTTCTAGGGTCTGCCTCTTAAAGGGCCAGTCCGCAAAACATGTCACATGTTCAAGTGGCTTTCCACTTCATAAGCCACATTGACATTTCCAAAGGTCTGTCCATTCCCAGGGTTGTCTCTTAGAAGGCCACCCACACACAATAATGCATCTTTAAGGACTGTCCACTTCCATGGTCATCCTCTTCATAGGCCAGTCACCTTAAAGTATTGCCAATTTTAAAGGTCTGTAAGCTTCCCAGGTCCACCTCTTAAAGGGCCAGTACACTTAAAATACTGTTGTTTCAAGGGTTTGTACACAACCCTGGTCGACCTCTTAAAGGACATAATTCCCTAAATTTGTCACCTCTTCAAGGGTTTGTCCATATCTAGGGTCTGCCTCTTAAAGGGCCAGTCATCAAAACATGTCACATGTTCAAGTGGATTTCCACTTCATAAGCCACATTGACATTTCCAAAGGTCTGTCCATTCCCAGGGTTGTCTCTTAGAAGGCCACCCACACACAATAATGCATCTTTAAGGACTGTCCACTTCCATGGTCATCCTCTTCATAGGCCAGTCACCTTAAAGTATTGCCAATTTTAAAGGTCCGTAAGCTTCCCAGGTCCACCTCTTAAAGGGCCAGTACACTTAAAATGCTGTTGTTTCGAGGGTTTGTACACAACCCTGGTCAACCTCTTAAAGGACGTAATTCCCTAAATTTGTCACCTCTTCAAGGGTTTGTCCACTTCTAGGGTCTGCCTCTTAAAGGGCCAGTCCGCAAAACATGTCACATGTTCAAGTGGCTTTCCACTTCATAAGCCACATTGACATTTCCAAAGGTCTGTCCATTCCCAGGGTTGTCTCTTAGAAGGCCACCCACACACAATAATGCATCTTTAAGGACTGTCCACTTCCATGGTCATCCTCTTCATAGGCCAGTCACCTTAAAGTATTGCCAATTTTAAAGGTCCGTAAGCTTCCCAGGTCCACCTCTTAAAGGGCCAGTACACTTAAAATGCTGTTGTTTTGAGGGTTTGTACACAACCCTGGTCAACCTCTTAAAGGACATAATTCCCTAAATTTGTCACCTCTTCAAGGGTTTGTCCACTTCTAGGGTCTGCCTCTTAAAGGGCCAGTCCGCAAAACATGTCACATGTTCAAGTGGCTTTCCACTTCATAAGCCACATTGACATTTCCAAAGGTCTGTCCATTCCCAGGGTTGTCTCTTAGAAGGCCACCCACACACAATAATGCATCTTTAAGGACTGTCCACTTCCATGGTCATCCTCTTCATAGGCCAGTCACCTTAAAGTATTGCCAATTTTAAAGGTCCGTAAGCTTCCCAGGTCCACCTCTTAAAGGGCCAGTACACTTAAAATGCTGTTGTTTTGAGGGTTTGTACACAACCCTGGTCAACCTCTTAAAGGACATAATTCCCTAAATTTGTCACCTCTTCAAGGGTTTGTCCACTTCTAGGGTCTGCCTCTTAAAGGGCCAGTCCGCAAAACATGTCACATGTTCAAGTGGCTTTCCACTTCATAAGCCACATTGACATTTCCAAAGGTCTGTCCATTCCCAGGGTTGTCTCTTAGAAGGCCACCCACACACAATAATGCATCTTTAAGGACTGTCCACTTCCATGGTCATCCTCTTCATAGGCCAGTCACCTTAAAGTATTGCCAATTTTAAAGGTCCGTAAGCTTCCCAGGTCCACCTCTTAAAGGGCCAGTACACTTAAAATGCTGTTGTTTTGAGGGTTTGTACACAACCCTGGTCAACCTCTTAAAGGACATAATTCCCTAAATTTGTCACCTCTTCAAGGGTTTGTCCACTTCTAGGGTCTGCCTCTTAAAGGGCCAGTCCGCAAAACATGTCACATGTTCAAGTGGCTTTCCACTTCATAAGCCACATTGACATTTCCAAAGGTCTGTCCATTCCCAGGGTTGTCTCTTAGAAGGCCACCCACACACAATAATGCATCTTTAAGGACTGTCCACTTCCATGGTCATCCTCTTCATAGGCCAGTCACCTTAAAGTATTGCCAATTTTAAAGGTCCGTTAGCTTCCCAGGTCCACCTCTTAAAGGGCCAGTACACTTAAAATGCTGTTGTTTCAAGGGTTTGTACACAACCCTGGTCAACCTCTTAAAGGACATAATTCCCTAAATTTGTCACCTCTTCAAGGGTTTGTCCACTTCTAGGGTCTGCCTCTTAAAGGGCCAGTCCGCAAAACATGTCACATGTTCAAGTGGCTTTCCACTTCATAAGCCACATTGACATTTCCAAAGGTCTGTCCATTCCCAGGGTTGTCTCTTAGAAGGCCACCCACACACAATAATGCATCTTTAAGGACTGTCCACTTCCATGGTCATCCTCTTCATAGGCCAGTCACCTTAAAGTATTGCCAATTTTAAAGGTCCGTAAGCTTCCCAGGTCCACCTCTTAAAGGGCCAGTACACTTAAAATGCTGTTGTTTTGAGGGTTTGTACACAACCCTGGTCAACCTCTTAAAGGACATAATTCCCTAAATTTGTCACCTCTTCAAGGGTTTGTCCACTTCTAGGGTCTACCTCTTAAAGGGCCAGTCCGCAAAACATGTCACATGTTCAAGTGGCTTTCCACTTCATAAGCCACATTGACATTTCCAAAGGTCTGTCCATTCCCAGGGTTGTCTCTTAGAAGGCCACCCACACACAATAATGCATCTTTAAGGACTGTCCACTTCCATGGTCATCCTCTTCATAGGCCAGTCACCTTAAAGTATTGCCAATTTTAAAGGTCCGTAAGCTTCCCAGGTCCACCTCTTAAAGGGCCAGTACACTTAAAATGCTGTTGTTTCGAGGGTTTGTACACAACCCTGGTCAACCTCTTAAAGGACATAATTCCCTAAATTTGTCACCTCTTCAAGGGTTTGTCCACTTCTAGGGTCTGCCTCTTAAAGGGCCAGTCCGCAAAACATGTCACATGTTCAAGTGGCTTTCCACTTCATAAGCCACATTGACATTTCCAAAGGTCTGTCCATTCCCAGGGTTGTCTCTTAGAAGGCCACCCACACACAATAATGCATCTTTAAGGACTGTCCACTTCCATGGTCATCCTCTTCATAGGCCAGTCACCTTAAAGTATTGCCAATTTTAAAGGTCTGTAAGCTTCCCAGGTCCACCTCTTAAAGGGCCAGTACACTTAAAATACTGTTGTTTCAAGGGTTTGTACACAACCCTGGTCGACCTCTTAAAGGACATAAT
Source organism: Eleutherodactylus coqui (assembly GCF_035609145.1). Classification (NCBI taxonomy): domain Eukaryota; kingdom Metazoa; phylum Chordata; class Amphibia; order Anura; family Eleutherodactylidae; genus Eleutherodactylus; species Eleutherodactylus coqui. The sequence continues at coordinate 2,080 of NW_027102551.1, read as the reverse complement.
TCCCTAAATTTGTCACCTCTTCAAGGGTTTGTCCATATCTAGGGTCTGCCTCTTAAAGGGCCAGTCATCAAAACATGTCACATGTTCAAGTGGATTTCCACTTCATAAGCCACATTGACATTTCCAAAGGTCTGTCCATTCCCAGGGTTGTCTCTTAGAAGGCCACCCACACACAATAATGCATCTTTAAGGACTGTCCACTTCCATGGTCATCCTCTTCATAGGCCAGTCACCTTAAAGTATTGCCAATTTTAAAGGTCCGTAAGCTTCCCAGGTCCACCTCTTAAAGGGCCAGTACACTTAAAATGCTGTTGTTTCGAGGGTTTGTACACAACCCTGGTCAACCTCTTAAAGGACGTAATTCCCTAAATTTGTCACCTCTTCAAGGGTTTGTCCACTTCTAGGGTCTGCCTCTTAAAGGGCCAGTCCGCAAAACATGTCACATGTTCAAGTGGCTTTCCACTTCATAAGCCACATTGACATTTCCAAAGGTCTGTCCATTCCCAGGGTTGTCTCTTAGAAGGCCACCCACACACAATAATGCATCTTTAAGGACTGTCCACTTCCATGGTCATCCTCTTCATAGGCCAGTCACCTTAAAGTATTGCCAATTTTAAAGGTCCATAAGCTTCCCAGGTCCACCTCTTAAAGGGCCAGTACACTTAAAATGCTGTTGTTTTGAGGGTTTGTACACAACCCTGGTCAACCTCTTAAAGGACATAATTCCCTAAATTTGTCACCTCTTCAAGGGTTTGTCCACTTCTAGGGTCTGCCTCTTAAAGGGCCAGTCCGCAAAACATGTCACATGTTCAAGTGGCTTTCCACTTCATAAGCCACATTGACATTTCCAAAGGTCTGTCCATTCCCAGGGTTGTCTCTTAGAAGGCCACCCACACACAATAATGCATCTTTAAGGACTGTCCACTTCCATGGTCATCCTCTTCATAGGCCAGTCACCTTAAAGTATTGCCAATTTTAAAGGTCTGTAAGCTTCCCAGGTCCACCTCTTAAAGGGCCAGTACACTTAAAATGCTGTTGTTTCGAGGGTTTGTACACAACCCTGGTCAACCTCTTAAAGGACATAATTCCCTAAATTTGTCACCTCTTCAAGGGTTTGTCCACTTCTAGGGTCTGCCTCTTAAAGGGCCAGTCCGCAAAACATGTCACATGTTCAAGTGGCTTTCCACTTCATAAGCCACATTGACATTTCCAAAGGTCTGTCCATTCCCAGGGTTGTCTCTTAGAAGGCCACCCACACACAATAATGCATCTTTAAGGACTGTCCACTTCCATGGTCATCCTCTTCATAGGCCAGTCACCTTAAAGTATTGCCAATTTTAAAGGTCTGTAAGCTTCCCAGGTCCACCTCTTAAAGGGCCAGTACACTTAAAATACTGTTGTTTCAAGGGTTTGTACACAACCCTGGTCGACCTCTTAAAGGACATAATTCCCTAAATTTGTCACCTCTTCAAGGGTTTGTCCATATCTAGGGTCTGCCTCTTAAAGGGCCAGTCATCAAAACATGTCACATGTTCAAGTGGATTTCCACTTCATAAGCCACATTGACATTTCCAAAGGTCTGTCCATTCCCAGGGTTGTCTCTTAGAAGGCCACCCACACACAATAATGCATCTTTAAGGACTGTCCACTTCCATGGTCATCCTCTTCATAGGCCAGTCACCTTAAAGTATTGCCAATTTTAAAGGTCCGTAAGCTTCCCAGGTCCACCTCTTAAAGGGCCAGTACACTTAAAATGCTGTTGTTTCGAGGGTTTGTACACAACCCTGGTCAACCTCTTAAAGGACGTAATTCCCTAAATTTGTCACCTCTTCAAGGGTTTGTCCACTTCTAGGGTCTGCCTCTTAAAGGGCCAGTCCGCAAAACATGTCACATGTTCAAGTGGCTTTCCACTTCATAAGCCACATTGACATTTCCAAAGGTCTGTCCATTCCCAGGGTTGTCTCTTAGAAGGCCACCCACACACAATAATGCATCTTTAAGGACTGTCCACTTCCATGGTCATCCTCTTCATAGGCCAGTCACCTTAAAGTATTGCCAATTTTAAAGGTCCATAAGCTTC